>NW_027506876.1:637500-937500 GCF_052324685.1 Brachyhypopomus gauderio | reverse complement strand
TTGTGGAAAAAGACAAAATGACCTTTGTGCTGAAATCCCAACTGGAGAACAAGAAGCCTGTTGTTCAGAGCCTGGTGAAAGCAGTGATCATCTGCTCACCGAACAACTAAAACATTTCTGTCACGCTACAGAGGCCCCCTGCCAGCCACCCCCGTCAGCAGCAGCAGTATTCCATTGTATTCCATTGTCTTGTTGTTTGCGTTGTGTTCGTCCCTCAGGTGGGCATGGATCATGGACCTGTGGGCCGGTTCTAATGGTGTTTTGCACGCACAAACACTACATTCCCCACAATGCAACGGTAGCCCGCGAAGTCACTGCCGCGCACACAAGCGGCGAGGGTCCGCGCACGAAAATGACGCAATCGCAGTGGCTCTGCCCGTGCGCGAGGGCGTTGCACGCTGTCGATTCGCAAGGTCGTGCGCCTCTCGAATTTTGTAACTGCGCGCACCAGTTAAACTTAATTAAGTTAGATATTTATACATATAGTCGAAATGATTCGAAATAATTCGCTTTTTTATTCACATTATTTAATGGTTGTTTATTTTCAAAACGCCCAATCTTAACGTCTTCACGTTCTCTCATGTTTTGTCCTGGAATTACAAGAGGCTCGTATTTGTTAACGTAATACATTTGTTGTGAAACAAAGTCGTTACAATTTCAAGCATTTTCAAATACTTTAGCCTAAATTCCAGCACTTTTCAAACCTTTATTACTTTATTAATTTAATGTACAGGACATGTTTTCTTTGAAGGAAGTTTGTTTTTATCTGTTTGCTTGTTGAAAAATGTTTTCACTTGAAATTACTGACAGATCCATAAGAAAATATTGCTTTATTCATTTAAGCATTAAATAGTATACACTGTGTTGGGTCTTGGTTCAATATGTGCAATCATTTCAATATGTTTTAATAAACATTGAACCAGTCCGGCCCTCGGCTTGTAGCAAATTTGGTTTTTTGGCCCTCGGTGTATTTGACTTTGACATCCCTGCATTAAATCTTCCTAGACTGGTGTTATCGCTTCCTTCTTTTTTTGCACTCACTTGCCTGTCACAATTTCATATTACAGTGCTCTTAGAATTCAGTAAATGCTTTGTAGTTAAGCATTTGGACAGTGAACCTGTGATGAAATGTCATACAACGTACTTTGTGTGGTTAATAAATATGTAAATATTTAGTGTTTAACCTTAACCGTAGTGTTTATAATACTACCGGTTAGTGTCAGTGTGTAATCACATACTGGAAATTACTGATTTACATTAGAACTAAAGTTTCAAAGTCAAGAGATATACAAATGAAAATCAACCCCACATATATTTAGTGTAAACATTAGTTACTGTTTTTAAAATACATGGGAAAAAACTCTTATGGCACCCACACAACCCAACCGAACACATTATATGAGTAGCATGAGGAGGAATAACTGGGGACACACATCCTTCCTTCAATACCCACACTCACCCCCAAAACTACAGCTATGACTAGATCAGCATGAAAATCCATTTTTTTGACAACTGGTTTTGTGGAACTGTGTTTGTGGGAAAAGACAAAATGACCTTTGTGCTGAAAACCAGACTGGAGAACAAGAAGCCTGTTCAGAGCCTGGTGAAAGAGCAGTGAGCATCTGCTCACCGAACAACTAAAACATTTCTGTCACGCTACAGAGGCCCCCTGCCAGCCACCCCCGTCAGCAGCAGCAGTATTCCATGTTCTCTTGTTGTTTGCATTGTGTTCGTCCCTCAGGTGGGCATGGATCATTAGGGAACCTGACACCTGAGGGTCAATTGTCACTGCTGAGTTGTTTGTAGCCCCACGCTATGCGACTGCAGTAGGTATTGTGCAGTAGGTATCTCTCGGTATTGGGTTGCGTTTTTGGTGTCTCGTTACCACATTCGTTCAGTCTCTACATCTCCGTTTAGAGGCGTTAGATCTCTAGTGATTTGTACGAGTGTTCCCAGTGCTGCGGCACTCTCTCTGGCCCATCTCAACTTTTCCTTTGCTTTTGGCTCCACTATATAGTTTTGGGATATTTTGGGAAGGGTTTTTTTTTGTGTCTCACTTTATAGAGCCAGCTACTAGCTTGCTGAAAACGAGGGACGTTCTGAACCAGAAATTCTACCAAACATTGAAGTAAAAGATGATGCCCTAAAGGAAATTTTGCCAAATCAAATCAAATCAAATATATTTGTATAGCGCTTTTCACAACACATGTTGTCACAAAGCTATTTACAAGATTTACAAGGTTAACAATACTATGGGTCCAAATCCCTAATGAGCAAGCCAAAGGTGACAAGGAAAAACTCCCTAGATGGTGGGGAATAGGAAGAAACCTTGGGAGGACCAAGACTCAAAAGGGAACACATCCTCCATTGGGCAGCCCATTAACACACAAATTACATAAAAACAAATTATACAGGTGAATACACAAGTTACAAACAAATCACACAATCAAGCTAAGTATAAGGTAACTAGAATGAAAGTTCTGGGTGCTGATATTGTGAATGATGAACGCCAGGTTTTCATTCCATGTCGGAGTGATGATACTGGAATTGTAGGCTCCAACTGCAGTGTTACTCCCCAAGTGAACCTCGGAAAAGAAAGATATGTGATGTGGTAAATAAATAAATAAATTTCTAAATATAAATTTATATATTTATATATAATAAATAAATAAATTTCTTTCCAAAGAAAGGAGCTGTGTCTGTTGTCAGGAATTTCATAGGATTTTAAAGGTCAGACGTGGACCAAACAGTCACTTACTGCCTGTCGAGCAAAAGTTGTCGCGGCTGGTGGTAACAAGAGCAATCTGCTGCACCACCCATAAAGCTGCTTATACTTGACCTGTCGTGACTGGCGTGAGGGTTCGTGAGGCAAAAATTATGCAATCGCGGTGGTGCCGCTGTTGCGTGTCGAACTCGTGCACCTCTTGATTTTTCAGGGGTTCAATAACAAGAAAGGAACTGTCCCTGGTGGGGAGGTCTGTCCCTGGTGGGGAGGTCTGTCCTGGGTGGGGAGGTTTGTCATGGTACAGACCCTGACCCGTTCCTCCGGGCTTCCTTCCTTCCGTGTGTGTAGATTTGTGTGTTTGTCTGTGTTATTCATATCACCTGTCTCTCGTTTTGTTACACTTGTTGCTTATATTTAATGTGTTTCTAGTCTGTTCATTGTCAGTTGATGTTTGTCTTTTGTCTAGTGCCAATGTGCTATTGCTATATGTTAAATAAACCGTCATGTTGCAAGCTTCTCTTGTCTCGGCATTGTGCCTCACTCACTACGTTACAGTGATATTATCGTCTAACTGTTCTGTGTATCATTTTGCTGTGCCTTGTGTTTCTGTTTACTTATTAAACTTCTTCCTGAAACTGCATCTGATCCTCTGTTTCATTATACGACCAGCTGTCATGGTGTACTGGTCACCCAGTATGAGGGACATGCCCAGTCACACACACACCTGCTCATTGTTTTGTTTTCTTTTGTTTTCCACATTATTGAGACCCACAGGTACCTGCAATCAGTGGTGTGTGTTGCCAGTCATCTTGCGTCTAGGGCCATTGTTTGCAGAGGTGGACATAACAAGTCCACCTCTGATAGTTTGGCCTTGAGTGCTGGAATTTCCACCCATTTTATTTCGTGTTTCAAATTATTACTGCTGCTCTCCTACAGTTTGCTCTTGTCAAGCGAAGGAAATTGAATTGTATTTTTCATTTTCAATTAACTGTGACCAAATCCCTTTCTTTCAAAATAAACTCAGGAGTTATGTAAATACCTGAATATTGACTGAATGCTCCATATTCCTTTTTCAGACTCAATCTGAGGTACTGTAGAACACACCAAACACACACTAAAGAAAAAACAAAGAACATCAGGTTAAGAAACGGGGAAGAATCAGGTAGTGTTGCCAGCTGTCTGTTGGGAAATATGCAAGACTCCCATTATAAAAATCATGTGCTCATGCTAATGTTGCCGTTAAGGAACGATAAGGCCGACACAAGCACTGGGAGGAGCGAGATTTATTAACGCCATTCCAAAATCAGGCAGGCAGTGGTCAAATCTGAGAGGGAGTCTGAACAAGAAACGTATCCAACACGAAGAGGCATACTAGAACAAACAAGCACTGATGGGCAAACACGACATACGATATGCAAAACGGGGCAGTATGAGTAAACAACATCAAACAATGAACAGCAATGCAAAATACCAAACACAGGGTTAATATACACAAGACTAAACATGAAACACCTGCAAACACTAACAAAACATGGAGAGACTACTGTACGAATGCACATGGCTACATAAACAAAACTTACATGATATGACAGCTGGGGGAAGGGCTAACTATGACACAATCTAATGTTTTCTTCCTAAAAAAATCTAGTGAGGCGCTATATGGGCCACCTAATACCACTGCTGCTATAACATGAAGGACTAAGCCAACTGATGCTCAACCTCACCCACTGCCTCATACTAACTGGTGCTGACTGGATTCATGCTAGCAGGATGAAAGTCTATACTCATGTTTGATGTTCCACTGTCGTGTGTGGTTTTCCCTCCCAACCCAACCCTGGTCACTGTGCCTAATTTAATAGCCAGGGGTCCTGGAGCCTACCCTCAGAGCCTTAATCACTTATGACCACTGGTGGCAGTTCACTAGCCTAGCTGCTCCCAGCCAGCTCTATTATCACCCCTACGATCTTATCACACATGCACACGCTGCTTCCCCCTCTTCCTCACGTCCCTTTTCCTCTTGTACCTCAACCCAAATATCTTCCTTCTGATATTAATAAACATGGTTTCTTGAATTGATGTTATGCTCTGAGCTTGTAGAGGAAGTTTATTTAGTCCTGTTCTGTTTAAAACCATGTATTGTTCTTTACTGTGTTTCTCTTGTTGCTGTTTTGGTTTTATTTATTTATTTAGAAAGAGAGCACAAAATATTGCTTTGGTAAACATTAAAAAAACCTTGCAGTGGGCTTTGGAGAAATGTGGGTAGCACAATCCTCAGTGCATTACTGGAAGCCCTGTCTGTTGCCAACTATACCATCAACTTCCGCACCCTGGCAACAGAGAGTCCATCAAGTCCCTATCTGAGTGGAGTTTTCCATGTTTTCCCCATGTCTGAATGGGTTTCCTCTGGGGTGTCCGGTTTCCACCCACAGTCCAAAAAGAAGGAGGTTAGGTAAATTGTCATTCCCTGACAAATTCTCCCTGAGTGTGTGTCTGTCTCTCTTCATGTCTAATAAAAGCAGTTGTGTGAGTGTGTGTGTATGAATGTGTGTATGTTTGTATGCCCAGTGGTGGATGGTGCTCTGTCACTAGGGTCTGTCCTCTCTCCCCTTCCTGCACCCCATTCAGTCCCCCAGGGGGCTGTGGATCCCGGTAGAGAGTATGCTGTGCGCAATTGGCTGCCGCTTCTCGCCGGTGTGTGATTGGTCGTGTAAGGTCGTGTACCTGTGTTAAAATTGTAAAGCGACCATTGGTATCTTGAAAGGCGCTATATAAGTTGAACATTCATTCATTCAACAAAAAGGAACAGACCAGAGATCCTGAGAGTTAGATCCCCAATTCCCAATAGATTGCTGCCTAAGACCAAGGCCAGAAAGAACGTGATGGACCCAAGCCCAACAATGGACTCTTCTCTCTGTTGCCATCAGGAAGACGCTATCGCGCTCTGAGGACAAACACAGAGAGAATGAGGAGGAGCTTTTTCCCGCAGGCCATCCATGCTCTGAACTCCAGACATTAAAACACACTTGCACTAATGAACAATTTAATGCACACACTTGCACATTTTTAAATTGGACATTTTAAATTGCACATTATATTTTACACTGTATACTTTGTATATTTTGTACTATAATATATTTTTCTAATTTCTATTCTATTCTATTCTGTTGATAATGCTGCCCCCCCCCATTTATTTTACCTACAATTTGAATGGACAGTCTAAAAAGCATTTCACTGCTGAGCTGTACAATGTATGACCATGCATGTGACCAATAAACTTGATTTGATTTGATTTTCTGGCTGCCTTACCCATATCTGCTGTACACAGGCAGCCCTTGGTCTCTCTTGGTCTCATTAACCAGTCAAAGTCATCCAAATTGTATGTAGATGGGGCAGCATGAGACCGTAGAGCGCAACTCCGCACACCTCGCGCGTGTTCTCCGTAACGATATGTGGTAGCAGGCCCGTTGACAGTCTTGCTAGGGCCCGGGACAAGAAAGTTTAATGTGCCCCCCCCCCCCCCTCCCCCCGGCGCACGTCATTTGAATTTCGTCATTTGACAATCCTTCTGTTAGGTCATATAGTATATAATATAGCCACACATCAAAGCTGTTTCTGACAGCTGACTGGTTTATATTTGACGCGTCGCGAGCGGCGCGAGGGTTCGCGCGAAAATGACGTAATCGCAGTGGCACCGCCCGTGTGCGAGGGCCTCGCGCGCTGTCCATTCGCGAGGTCGTGCACCTCTTGACTTTTGTAACTTCGCGCGCGACGCGCTTCAGCGCAATGAACAAAGTCATGTTTGCAGGGTTCATACACCTTTATAATGTGGAATTAAATCACTTGTACTTCACTTTAAAGGTCCATTTCAATAATTTCCAGCACGTTAAACTTAATTAAGTTAAATATTTATACATATACTCGAAATAATTCGCTTTTTATCACATTATTTAATGGTTGTTTATTTTCAAAACGCCCAATCTTAACGTCTTCACGAGAACTGTTCAGTCAGACCACGGACGTAGTTTTGGGGGGGGACGGGGGGGACATGTCCCCCCCACTTTTTCAAAAGCCGGTTTTGGTCCCCCCCAGTTTTTACAGTTAAAACCAAATATTTAAGTAGCGACGAAGTCATGTCCCCCCCACTTTTTAACGGTTAAAAAAACAATATCCAAATAGCGACAAATCTAGCACTAGGATCATGCAGCTCCGAGCCCCCCCCCCCCCCGCTCAACAATTTTTGTTCACAGCGCTCAACAATTTTCATTCAACCCCCCCCCGCTCAACAGTTCGCCACCCCAGGTTGTGTCCCCCCCACTTATGAAATCAAAACTACGTCCATGAGTCAGACAGCTATTTGTTGTGAAACGAAGTAGTTACAATTTCAAGCATTTTCAAGTACTTTAGCCTAAATTCCAGCACTTTTCAAACCTGGAACACAATGCAACATTAAAATTCATCAGGTAAATGTTTTCCTTTCTTTTCTGCGCTCCAGATTTCTGTATTTACTTTAACTATCCACCACTGTATTTCCCGCTGTTGTGCGGGTACCAGTCGGTTACGGTCGGTGCTGGATCAAACCATTTTCAGTGGGATGCGGGGGTGTATGCACTTAATGGAAAATATGCAGATAGGTAAAAAAAACATATATTTTAGTCATTGAGTTTATTTTGAGTACAGAATTTTATATTAATGAAAGATTTCAAGATTATTTAAAAATTATAGACTTTAAAAAAAAAATAAATTGCTGGGCTCTTTGATGGGCCCCCCTGGCCCTGGGGCTCGGGACAACAGACCCGGTTGTCCCCCCCTGTCGACGGGGCTGTGTGGTAGTATAAAGAAACACCTCTCAACAACAGGGGAAGGAACATTTACCTGACGAAAATTTATGTTGCATTGTGTTCCAGGTTTGAAAAGTGCTGGAATTTAGGCTAAAGTGAGGGCAGCCCTGTTCAGAATGTAGACAGCGTGACTGTCAGTGCACAACATGCAAACCCCCCCCCCCCCCCCCCCCCCCCCGCTCCAATTTTATTTGGTGATAGTGGCACATTGACTAGAAATGTTGGCACTCCATGTCTCAAAGGTTGCCGACCCCTGCATTAGAGTATGGGCATCTAGTAACTTTTACAGTTAAACATTGAGAAGACTGAAGTCATAATTATTGCTCGTGAAAAGGTTACCACAATGATTAGAGAAAACCTTGGGCAGCTTTTCCTTGTCTTTCACTTTCACTTTCACTTTTGTATGTCGATGCTGTCATCCAGATGTGTCATGGCGTCACTCTAATTGTGACACTGACTTGACTGGAAAGCAATGTCTCAGTGAGCCCTCATGACTGTGGTCACCTCTGAACCCCTCCCTTTAGTTATGCTGCTATAGATTAGCCTGCCGGAGCCACATGCTAATCACTGACACATGAGCTATGTACGTTTAAATCAATGGTGGTTTAAATTGATGTCCACACACTCAGTCTGTATTGTCTATCTTTTTGCATGCTTCTACCCAAGACGATTGCATGCAAGCACCTACAAGCACCTAGGAGATGGTCTGGCTTGCCGGTGGATGTACAGTCTATGGCTTGGTGGTTAGGGAACTGGTCTTGTGACTGGAGGGTCATGGGTTTGATCCCCAGACCTGAGGCCATGACTGAGGTGCCCCTGAGCAAGGCCCTTAACCCTCAATTGCTCACATGTATAAAAATGAGATAAAAATGTAAGTCGCTCTGGATAAAGGCGTCTGCCAAATGCCATAAAATGTAAATGTACTGATGCCGGGGTTGGATATGCCATTGATGCAAGAGGATGTGCTGATGCCAACTCCTATCTGAGGCTCACCATCTACACCGAAGGGACTGTGACTACTTGGCCAGGGAACAATAACCTTATATAACTGTAGAACCACCTTTTGTCCACAAATACGGACTTGTGCTAACGGGCCGCTCAATGGAAGATGGGTTCCCTTTTGAGTCTTGGTCCTCCCAAGGTTTCTTCCTAATCCCCACCATCATAGGGAGTTTTTCCTTGATACTGTCACATTTGTCTTGATCATTGGGGATCTGGACCCACACGATTGTAAAGCTGCTTTGTGACAACATGTGTTGTAAAAAGCGCTATATAAATAAGTTTGACTTGACATGACTTGACTTTTGTTTGCAGAATTTGCATGTTATATTTGACCAGTCACTGTTTGTAAAGCAGTTGACAAGATTTTGTTTTTACCATTTAAAATTAGTAAATTGAGGTCTGTAGTTGCAAAGCCAGAGTTAGAGATGTGTGTATATCAGGGGTGGAAAGTAACTAATTACATTTACTCACATTACCGTAATTGAGTACCTTTTATGAGTAATTTGTAATTTCTGAGTAGTTTTTGAAATATGTAATTTTTACTTTTACTTGAGTACATTTTGGCAGAGCACCATCCACCACTGGGCACACAAGCACACACACTCAGACAACAACTTGTTTTTATTGAACAGAGAGAGACATAGACAAACACTCATGGAGAAACACAGACACACACTCGGGAAGAATTTGTCAGGGAATGCCAATTTACCTAACCTCCATGTTTTTGGACTGTAGGAGGAAACCGGAGACCCCGGAGGAAACCCACGCAAACACAGGGAGAACATGGAAACTCCACTCAGATAGGGACTTGAATTTGGTTCATAATTCATCCATGCATTAAATAACTGAAAGTAACTAAGTAACTTGTACTCAAATTACATTTTAAATTAAGTAATTTTGTACTTTTACTCAAGTAAATTTTGAGATGGGTAATTTTACTTTTACTCGGAGTAGATTTTAGGCAAAGTAATGATACTTTTACTCAATTACAATTTTTCAGTACTCTTTCCAACTCTGGTGTATATGCATTTATTTAATCTCATTGATTATTACAATGTTCTTTTTCTCACTCAGTAGGTCAGAAGGCTACTCAGGATTCAGAATGCTGCAGCGAGACTATTGACGAGGTCAAACAGATGGTCTCACATCATTCCTCTGTTGAAAAATTCTTGTGATAACGTACAGTCATAGCAAATAGCACAAAAGTAAAAGCATTGAATCATTTATTAATCTTTTTATAACTGAAAATGATAAAATGTTGATTAATATTGAATGTTTACTTCTGCTTCCTAAATGCTGGCACCATAAGGTAAGTAAAGTAAATAAAGTAATTCACCTCTCTAACAGACCTACAAATGAAGGAGCTAACTGACAAACTTTTGTAGATGTGAACGCTCCCTTCTTATTTGCTCCCTTTTATTTCGTTCAGTGAAACAGCGCAAATAAGGAGATGCCACTGTGTGTATCGCGGCAGCAGCTGCTGTCCTGTACTGTCCTGTAAGAACAAAAAGCAAAGAAAGAGCAAAGAAGAGCAGACTGTGCTAAATAAATGTTTAAGTTCATTAGTTTTGTTTATTTTTAAATTATTTTTATTATAGTATTTTATTAGTTCTCAAATAAAAAATGAAAATATCTGCTTTACATATCGGCCATCGGCCACTACTGCCATCCAAATATCGGCATTGACATCGGCCATCAAAAAACCTATATCGGTCGATCACTAGTTGTGACAGCTTATACTTCTATGAGCCTTTATTAGCTTTGTACTTTCACATTAACATGAAAATAGTTAAATTGCAGCTTTAATTTGAATACATAAATATTCATGCATAGACAATGTTAAGGAACTACAGTCTATTATAATGCTAGTGGATAATAGAGATGATAAGAAACAAATCTTTAGACTTATTAGAGTGCTAGGTAGATCAAAACAATAAACCCTAATGTGACTGCTACATCTAAAGTGTATTGTTTCATATACTGTTAAGCTTAGAAACGAGCTTATCAGTAGGAAGAGAGTAACTAAAATACACTTTAGTAATTGTTTTCTTGGATTTATGTATAGATGTTTCAGCTACTACTATGAGATCCATCAGCTGTTTTTTTCAACTCAGAGTTCATTACAAGATACATTTCAAAAACAATTCAGGTTTCAGAACGCTAATTATATATTTACAAGAGATGAGGTTCAAAATAAGCTTATGTATTTTCCCAGTGTTTGCAGAAACATGAATATAAAGCGGGGACTCACTGTATTCAGTTCAGTAGATATATGCGGCTTATTGCCCGGTGTAGCTTATACAACATTTTCCATTAAAAAAAAAAACTTGGTAGGTGCGGCTAATATTGAGGTGCGCTCTATAGTCCAGAAAATACGGTACTTTAGTGCTCCACTCACGTCTGCTGTTCTAGTGCTGTTAAATCACCACAATATGTATCCTGAGGAGTGTTACTTGAGACTTGTGACATCCACTGCAATTTAATGTTGCATCCCACCAACATATAGGTCAATGGATTGACACAGCAGTGAGCTGCAGCGAGAAGAGTAGCTGGAGGTAATATATATTTCAACAGATTGGGTGATGTCATGGTGACCTGAAGCACCCCCAGGAAAATCAGAGGCGTCCAGCATACAAAGAATGCCCCTTTAATTACACAGATGATGCGCTTACAAGTCCCATCCAGATCACGATGCCTTCGCCGTGTCAGACAGCAGCTGACGAACACCACAAAAGCTGGGACCAAAATTCCTAGCATGAACCTACACACAACAACGATAATATGCCATTTCCTGCCTTCGTCCGTTGTTTTCTGTTTGTCTATGTCATAGTCGTCGATACATTCCTGCCCATACTCAGTGTACCGAAGTTCTCGAGAGAATAACGATGGCAAGCTTAGGACGGCCCCAAATGTCCACGCGCTCAGGACAAAGAACATGGACATCCTGTGGCTAAGGCATCTGGTGCGAAGACCCATACACCAGTTGCAGCTGGTCATACTGTTGCTGATGCTCCACAGGCTCAGAACTGCTGCCGTGCTAAACATGCTGGTGTAGGTCACGTAGGACGAGACCTTGCACAGAGTCGCTCCGTAGTGCCAGTTGAAGTGGTGCCATGCGTAGAGTAACTGCAGAGGCAGGAACGCGCAGCAGAGCAGATGTGTCATGGCCAGGGCCAGCACCCAGATGTTGACGTTTTTTCTCAACTTATGATATGAGCAACATCCAGTCACAATGACTAAAAAGTTGAGTGGTATGCCAAGAATGCAGATGATGAGATATCCAACAATGTACAACATCCTGAAGCTGTTTAGGTATGTAGCCTCTTCTTGGAGTTTTACCTCAAATACTCCATAATCATTTCCATAGTCATCAGATGTATTGGAAGACATCTTGGAACTTCTGCAATTTCTAAAATGGATGAGTGAGATTAACAGACAATAAACAGCACATAACACTTAAACGTAGGAGTGACATTAAGTGATTGTTGCACTTTTAAAGACAACATTGTTATTAAACTGCTACTGAGTCTCTGTGGCAATAACACTGAGGTCATTGCTGGTGCTGTGACAAAAAAGTAATCGTAATTTGAGAAAAGTAAAAGTAATTTGAGAAAAAACATATTCTAGTACATACAGTCATGGCCAAAAGTTTTGAGAATGATACAAATATTAATGTTTACAAAGTCTACTGCTTCAATTTTTATAATGGCAATTTGCATATACTCCAGAATGTTATAAAGAGTGATCAGCTTAACAGCAATTAATTGCAAAGTTAATATTTACCTAGAAAATGAACTTTATCCCCCAAAACATTGTTTTAGTGATTGCTCCCTGGGACGTTAATGAGGACAGGGCTGGAGATCAATCTTTCATGATTACGTAAGAATGACACCACTGGACACTTTAAAAGGAGGCTGGTGCTTGGCATCATTGTTTCTCTTCTGTTAACCATGGTTATCTCTAAAGAAACACGTGCAGTCATCATTGCACTGCACAAAAATGGCCTAACAGGGAAGAGTATCACAGCTAGAAAGATTGCACCTCAGTCAACAATCTACCGCGTCATCAAGAACTTCAAGGAGCGAGGTTCCATTGTTGCCAAAAAAGCTCCAGGATGCCCAAGAAAGACCAGCAAGCGCCAGGACCGTCTCTTAAAAGTGTTTCAGCTGCGGGATCGGGCTACCAGCAGTGTAGAGCTTGCTCAGGAATGGCAGCAGGCAGGTGTGAGTGCATCTGCACGCACTGTGAGGCAGAGACTCTTGGAACAAGGTCTGGTCTCAAGGAGGGCAGCAAAGAAGCCACTTCTCTCCACCTCAATACCTGCTATACTTAGGACCCTAGATTCGTTTAGTTCTATTTCCCCCTCAACTCAGCCGCCACCAAATATTTAATTTTTTTATTTTATTAGTCCACTCACTCTGTGAGATGAATGTGTATGTGTTGTTTTATGAACCTGTGCAATGGAAATTTCTGCAATATATGAACTCTGCTCCCCTATGTTCAGTGTTAAAATTAAAACTGACAATAAAAAGATTTGACTTTACAGAGGTCTCTATATTTACTCCACCTGAAATGGCTCTAAATCACAGAGGCTTTATTAATGCTAACTGTCTATGTTTAGATAATGTATAATGGTGCGGTGCTAATGGGAGAAATACACAGCTGGACTCATAATAGGTAAGACCTAAAGTTATGAAAATGAATTCCACTCGATATTGCCTACAGCACAAATGGATAAAATAGGAGCATGACATTTTGCAATAGGAGGAATGTAATTATAGGAGAAGGTAATCATCTTCTGCTACATAGAGCTTGGATCTTACAAACCTACACTAGTATGCAGACAAATCACTACAAGTACATACAAGACACTACAAGTACGCAAACAAAACATTTCACTATTGGCATTCACTATTCATTCTGCAGTATGCACAGAAACATGTACAGTACATGTACTACTGTACTTCTTAATCATTTAAAAGAAATTTTAAAGGTATGCAATTCATTTTACCTACAAAATGCCATTGACGGCTGTATTTTAATCCACTTGAATGAAAGATTTAACATATACATATATCTAAAATACAGAACATATACTAGACATTGATTCTGTGACATAAAAAGACTCACACACTAATACAACTTAGTTTGTATTGAGTTTTAAAGTAAATAATCAAGCTTAAAGATATTCTTACCCCAGAAAATGTAACTGACCAGTGGAGACTATTATGTTTCCTTGCTGCAGCTGAAGACGACTCTAAACTAGTGGTATCTTGCAGCACTTAAAGCCCAGTCAGCTGATTTGTGGGGAGTAAATAGACCCACCCAGAATCTTCCTTTGAGTTAATGAACATTCCTTTCCTGTTGTTTGTCCAGGCAGATTGTACAGTACATTTGATAGAAAATCTATTTTACTTCTCCTCCTCGAGAGCTCTGCTTAAAAGGCAAGTGAATGCAATGCAATATGAACATAAACATAAAATGTTTGTTTGAACCAATTTGAGTAGTTTAAAGGCAAGTGAATGCAATGCAATATGAACATAAACATAAAATGTTTTTTTGAACCAATTTGAGTAGTTTTACTAAAAACTTCAACTTGAGAGAAATACTGTATGTTTAACAGTATGAGGTTTCTATCCTGACTATTGTGTGTGAGTCACACAGGAGATGGTGCACTGTGTACAAACAGCTCTTGGGCTTGTTCCAACATAAACAATGGCTGCATTTCACAGGGTCCCTAAGCAGTGGTTTGATATTTCCCGCAAATCCCCCCTATTTCCCCCTAATTATGTGATGTGGATTACATTCGTGTGTTGGGTTTTGAAATCAACTCTAGATGTAGATCATTGTAAATTTGCATTGTAAATTTATTCAGCTCTCAGTGTTCCTTAGCTCGTACCAGGAGAACAGATTCACAACACTCTTTGGAAAGAGTTCTAAAGTTTAAAAATACATTTGGTAAAATATAGAAGAAATACAATGTGTCTTAAAATAATTGGGTAAAGAAGAATAAAATATTGATGATCTCCTTATCGGGAGAGGATGTACAGTGGACTGGATGTAGGGGTAGTGGAGTCACTGTCACTAAGGGTGACACTGAATCCCAAGTTCCCTTACAGTGTGAGTGTATGTTCATTTATGTTCAGGTGACTGTTCATCTCTGTGATTCACGTCACCTGATGGGTAGAGGACACAAGTTTCTTTAAAAAACCTTGTACTAAGGGTAATAGCCTGTAAATAGGGAATAGGAAATTTCTTACTGCACAGTTAGTATCTTACTAGTGATCATTAACTTCTTTTTTCAAACAACAAATACTTTTAACACCAGAAATTTTACTACTGTCTATCTGTTTACACATTCTACATAAACATGGCATTAATACATTTGCTAATATACAAACATCATCATGGAAATAAATTTTTATTTTCAAAAAGCTTAAGTGAATCTTTTATTCTACAACAAAAAGCAAAGCTGCTAGCTCAAATTGTCAGGGCTGGCTCAGCTGCCACTACTCCTACCACCACGAGAGACACCCAAGTCAGTCCTAGACTCAAGTAGTGATCAGTAGTGATCCGTTTCAGCCGTTGCTATAGTTTCTTAAGGAAGCTTGGTGAAACGGATCACTGCTGAATCGTTTTGGCTTGCCCGTTATGTCCTCAGCCCTTTCTCGTCTCTCAATCTTGTGGTTGCTATCTCAGTTTTAAGGTGTCTCGCCACCTTATTTTCTCTCTGTCTCTCGTTCTCTCTCTCTTCTCTGACTTTTCGCTTTTACTTATTTCGAGTGTCTTTCTCCTGCGCCGCTTACTGGTCTCCCTAAAGTTTTCCTCCAGGTATATTTTCCTATCAGTTTATCTTTTATTTTGGGAAGGGTTTTGTTTTGTCGCGGCGTTTGCCTGCTGCCAGTTTCCTCCCCTGGCATCCTCAGTTTTGTTTTCATGCGTTGAGTTTCTTCCGCGTTCTTTGAGTTGCCTTTATTATTTTTCTCCCGTGCTTATACGGTTGAGTTTTCTTTTGTCTTTTCACGTGTTGATTATTTCCATGTTGTTTTCTGTTGGTAATTTTCCCATGTGTTATGGTGGAGTTTATTTTTTGCTCGTTGAGTTTTCCGCATCCCTTTGAGTTTGGTTTCTGCAGTGTGTGTGTGTTTACCTGCACGCTGTGGGATTTATTTTCTGTTGACCAGCGTGTGTGTTCATTGCACGCACACAGTTTTCAGCCATTGTCTCCTGCCTGCTTTATACGGCACTTGGGTCTATCTCTTTGTATTGTCTAATGCGGTATGTACCGATTGTACACCTGTCGTCACATAAATGATGTATTCAGTATGTTACTAGTATTGTGGAATGGATGGCACGTCAGGGCCCTCTACGCCCTCTCAGAGGGCCTAAAATTTTCTTATAACAAATATATATAATTTATCCTATTTTTTAAATCTACTTACAGTTTGACAATCGACATCTAAACAATTACAGAAATATAAGCAAATTATTCAACTGTGTCTATTCAATCTGTGTTGGAAGGTGAGGGGTTAAGTGGAAGCCTGTGTGCCTGGTGTCTACCCCTATCAGGACTGTGATGCCCGCTGTTCGTTTACAGAGGGCCAGGCAGTTATAATTCAGCGCAATACCAGTTTCAAATGACAGTAAAATTGACCAATCATATCTTCCCTCTTAGTGGGCAGGCTTAACTGTATGATAATTTCCACCGGCTGTGGCGACGCTAGATGTCGTTAGCGTACCACTGCTAGCTAGTTTCGATTCATTCCTTTGATGCCCTTGTGCGCGTTGTTTACATAAACCACTCCCGAGGAACATGGAGCTGTGAACCTTATTTTGTTGGAACCTTATTTTGCTTAAGAAGTTATCTAGTACAGATATTATTGTTTATTGCGTTTCTAAAGCTGCCAACTCTCACGCATTGAGCATGAGACACACGCATTTGACCGTCTTCACACGCTCTCACGCCACATTTCCAATTTCTCATGCCAAAAAGAAAAATCTAGTTTATTTACCTCTGATCAACATCTATGATTCAATGAGTTACTAGTTCACTCTGGCGCCGAACACTGGCGATCGATCGATCGCGATATAATACTTAATTTGTGTCCATTTTACACCCCGCCCAGTAACAATTTACGTTGCCACCGTTGTGGTGATGGACAATATATTAGTGTCTGGGAAGACTAAAGCTGAACATGACAGCAACCTGAAGGCTGTAATGCAGACAATCAAGGCATTGGGGCTTAAGTTCAACAAAGACAAGTGCCACTTCGCACAGCCAAAGCTACGGTACTTCGAGCACATCATTGGAGCGGATGGAATAAAGCCTGATGGTGACAAGGTCAAAGCCATAACCGACATGCCAAGTCCTCAGAATGTTAGTGAACTCCGCCAAATGCTGGGTATGGTGAATTACTTGGCCAAATTCTCTCAGATAGAAAAGGAGTGTCTGGCGTGTGTCTGGGCATGCGAACGATTCTCACGTTACCTACATGGAATGGAGAGCTTTTGTCTGGAAACCAACCATAAGCCATTGGTACCTTTGATCAACACCTACGACCTGGACAAAGTACCACTGAGATGCCAACGCTTATTAAGGCGCCTCATGAGGTTCAATGTTAAGGCGGTACATGTGCCAGGCAAACAACTCATAATTGCAGACACACTGTCCCAAAACCCACTGAAGGTCATTGAAGCTTCGGATACTGAAGAGGATGTGAAAGCCTATGTGCAAGCGGTGATGGCTATCAGACCAGTGTCTGACAACAGACTGGAGAAGATCCGAGCGGCGACCCTCCAGGATGAGGATCTCCAGAGAGTTACTCACTACATCCGTCAGGGCTGGCCAACTTCAATGTCACAGTTGCCACACATGCTCCAGGGCTATCACAAAGCGAGAGCACACCTTTCCGAAGCCGATGGCTTGCTGCTGTATGACGACAGAATCGTACCAGGGTCACAGCATATGGAAGTGCTGTCCAAGCTCCACAAGGGTCACTTCGGCTTGACCAAGAGCCGAGAGAGAGCCAGGATGTCAGTGTGGTGGCCGGGCATTGGACAGGACATTACCAGGTGCGTTACAACTTGTGAGTTCTGCATCATACACAAACCTACTCAGAACAGAGAGACATTAATGACCACTCCATTACCCGGTGGCATGGCAGAAGATAGCTGCTGATCTGTTCGAGCTAGATGGGAAACAGTACTTAGTCGCAGTTGACTATTATTCTAATGATATAGAGATAGCCCACCTGCCTAGTATAACTAGTAAGCAAGTGATCAGTTGCCTCAGGAGCATGTTTGTGCGCTGGGGTATTCCCCTTGAGGTCATCACTGATAATGGCACACAGTTTGTGTCAGCAGAGTTCAGTGAGTTCAAGAACACCTATGACTTCCAGCATACAACTTCAAGCCCGCACTACCCGCAAGCAAACGGTGCTGCAGAGCGAGCAGTACAGACTGCCAAGTGGATCTTGCGCCAAACAGACCCACGCTTGGCGTGAATGAATTACAGGGCCACCCCGATTCAGTCAACTGGACAGAGCCCTGCCCAGCTTGCAGTTGGTCGCCAGATCAGAACGAGAGTCCCCACTCTCACAGAACACCTACAGCCCTGCAATGTCAATACTAAGCAGCTGAAAGATAAAGATAGACAGACGAAACAGGCCTACAGGTTCTTCTACAACAGGAGACACTCTGCACGTGACCTTCCAGCTCTACGCCCTGGTCAGCAGGTAAAAGTCATGCTGGATGGGGAAAAGAGATGGACGACTCCTGGTGTTATAGTTTCAAATGCACCAGAGCGTGGTGAGAACTGAGCAAGGCACAGTCACACGTCGTAACCGACATCACCTGCAGCTCATCCCAGAGCAACCCAGACCGGAGGAACAGACACCGCCAGAGGAACATGCCCAACCAGCTGGTGTGACCGCTAGCGAGCCAGCTCAGCCCACATCCGCACCAAAGGCTCCAGACCAGGCATCACCAGAAGGAGTGCCGGTCCATTCGCCGACTACACCAGTTCCTTTGGTTAAAAGGTCATCAGAAAGAACTATCAAGACTCCTGTGAAGTTCAAGGACTTTGTCCGATGATTGCTTAAGTTTAAAGAAAAGAGAAATTAAGTTTAAGTTGTAGTTAAGAGAAATACTATAGAAATGCTATAGAATGTTTTCTTTATAGGAAGTTTACTTTAATGTTTTATTACAGTCTGTAAGTGGTAATGAAACTAGGATATAGAAAATGTGAGCAGTGCGAAGACATTATTTGTTCGTTGATATTTGTTACATAAACAAACTTAAAGGGGGAGATGTCATGAGACATGGCTTTTATTTTGATAAGATATTAGAATACATTTAGGATACGTAACACGCACTGCGTCAGAGAGTTAGAGTATAGTGTGATTCTGTTCAGTGACATACAGATTGTATGGTGTTTGGCTATTCGAGTAAAAGTTATCAAAACTACACCTCTTGTCCTTCCATATTGTGACAATGTACAAATACAGTAACTGTTGTCAGTCATTGTTCCCCAGATGTGGAATTTCTGACTGTTAAATGCAGACCTTTTTACTTGCCAAGGGAGGTTACTGTGGTTATACTAACTGCTGTTTATATCCCACCAGATGCCAATGCTAACTCAGCATTAGCATGCTTGTATGAAAGCATTAATCAACCACAAAACCAGTATCCTGATGCCACACATATCATTGCTGGAGACTTTAATCATGTGGATTTAAAAGCAGTGCTTCCCAAACTCTATCAGCATGTAAAGTGTGCTACCAGAGGAGCAAATACATTGGACAAGGTGTATACAAATATCAAAATGGGTTACAGGGCTACACCTCTACAGAGGTGGGTAGGAACGCGTTACATTTACTCCGTTACATTTACTCAAGTAGATTTTTGGACAAAAATGTACTTGTAGGAGTAGTTTTAATATGAAAGACTTCTACTTTTACTTGAGTAAATATGTGGTGAGAAAAACGCAGGGTTGCCAACTTTTGACGTTCGCTTGGAGTGAGATTTTAACCTGGAGCCGGTGGTGAGTGTATTTTGTTGAGCGGGGGGGCAAACGAAATTTGTAAAGGGGGGGGGGGGGGGGTGTGGCGAACGTAAAATGGACACAGATTCAGTGTTATATCGCCGGTGGATGGCGCCAGAGCTAGCGAACTAGTAACGTATTGAATCATATATGTGGATCTGAGGTAAATAAACTGGATATTTTTTTCCGGCGTGAGATATCGGAAGTGTGGCGTGAGAGCGTGTGAAAACGGTCAAATGCGTGTGTCTCACGCTCAATGCGTGACAGTTGGCAACCCTGAAAACGCGACTTTTACTCCGTTACAATCGAATTTGCGCCGCGCGCTACCGTTACTTTCGTTTTGTAAATAATTCGTCTTTTCAGTGAGAAGACTGACCAACCTCTCGTCACCCGAGTACGAGTGACCAATCAAATGAAGCCGGTCAATCACGTGATCACATACGCAAACTTTCTCCACCGTAGTAAGAAAGTGACAGAAAAACCTCCCGAGCATCCCTGACCTCATACAGCCAACGTTTACATTACAAACCTGTAAAAGGACAGGTATATAATGCGCTGCAGGGTTGCCAAGTTTTCAAGACCTCTTTTAGTGAGATTTAAACCGGGGTGGGGGTTTGGGTGGTGAACGTAAATTGTTGACGGGGGGGGGGGGGGTGTAAAATGGACACAAATTAAGTATTATATCGCGTATCGCGATCGATCGATCGTCAGTGGTTGGCGCCAGAGCGAACTAGTGACTCATTGAATCATAAATATGGATTTTCGGCGTGAGAAATTGGATGTGTGGCGTGTAAGCGTGTGAAGACAGTCAAATGCGTTTGTCTCACGCTCAGTGCGTGAGAGTTTGCAACCTTGGCGCTGTCAATCGTGTCTGCAAACGTGTGGACATTTCAGCCTACAAGAACTCAACATCAAATATGAGGAAACATGATGCGATAAGTTTGCTGTATGTATAATTTTGTGTAATGCTATATCTCTGAGGCATAACGTTTGTATGATGTAATTATTAAATGTAACGCAGTGCAATACTAAAAACCAGTGTATAGAGTGTATACACAAGCAATATATGATGATTAAGTCTGCTACAAATTGATTCAGTTGGTGTCAAGTTGTAGCTACACGTATTGGCTGACAGTCTCATCAGTTAGTGCCTTTGTGGAACACATTAAAGTTACACAGGCCTAATAATTAGGAACAAACAAAAAAATACATATTATTTATAATAAATAATTTATATATTGTAACGTGGCTCGCGCCACGGAGCGAGGAGACGGACACAATCGCTGAGAAGAGCGAGATTTATTGCAGGGCATTCCATAATCGTCATCGTAGTGGCAAGCAGGGGTCATAACAGGAGAGCCATCAAGGTTGGACAGGTACAGGGGCATAACGATACGGAAAGCAACAAACGACAGCAGGGCAACACGAAACCGAGAAACACATAAACGGTCAGACATCCAAAACAACCGACAACCAGACTGGGGAAATACAGGGACTATATGAACACTGAACTAAACTAGGAACAGGTGGGGACGATTATGACAGGGGCGTGGCGGACAGTCAGGGAATCTCAGAGACAACGAGCGGGGCAGGGTAAACAGGCACGGAACACAGACACGAGGGAACCCAGAGTGGCAGCCACGAGAGGGGGCGTTGCCCTACGTGACATATATATATAATATTTATTTATAATAAATTATTTTTATCATTAAAAGTCATTGTTTCCCGTAATTCAATTTCCCATAATTTACTGACACGAGACAGTACTCATGCATTTACTCACTACTTGAGTAGCTTTTAATCAAAGTACTTTTTAACTTTTACTCAAGTAATTTTTTGGGATGCATACTTTTACTTTTACTTGAGTAACATTTGGTTCAAGTAACTGTACTTTTACTTGAGTAAAATTGTTGAATACTCTACACACCTCTGCACCTCTACCACATCTGGGTCAGTCTGACCATCTATCCTTGTTTTTAATTCCATCCTACACCCCCCTCAAGAAAAGGGCTCAGATAACTACCAGAACAATTAAAACCTGGCCTGACGGAGCTTCACAACAACTGCAGGACTGTTTCAACACCACAAACTGGGATGTTTTTGAAGATCAGGATCTGGACTGCACTGATCAACTCACTGATATTCTCACAAAGATCTTTAATAGGTCACTTTCACAGTCAATCATTCCAACCTGTTTAAAATCTTCAACCATAGTCCCGATACCAAAGACATCTCAAATTACTAGTCTTAATGACTACCGGCCAGTTGCTCTAACCCCGGTGGTTATGAAGAGCTTTGAGAAACTGGTTAAAAATCACATCCTTTCATTCCTTCCATCCAACTTTGACCCACATCAGTTTGCATACAGGACTGGCAGGTCTACAGAGGACGCAGTAGTTACTGCCCTTCATGCAGTGTTAAACCACCTGGAACAGCAGGGAACCTACGCCCGGCTCCTTTTTGTGGACTATAGCTCCGCTTTTAACACCATTGTCCCCCACAGACTGATGAGCACACTGCTGGATCTGGGTCTTCCCTCTCACACCTGTCTGTGGATCAAAGACTTCCTGACGGAGCGCAAACAAAGGGTCAGAGTGGGACCTCACACCTCTTCAGCCATTAGCCTCAGTACAGGTGCCCCCCAAGGCTGTGTGCTCAGTCCCTTGCTCTACACCCTCTACACCCATGACTGCACCACCGGAGATGACGAGACAGCCTATCGGGATGAGGTAGAATGGCTATCATTGTGGAGCACAGACAACAATCTACATCTGCATACATCAAAGACAAAGAAGCTTGTCATTGATTTTAGGAAGACAAAGTAAATCATTCAACCCATCACCATCAATGGGGATTGTGTAGAAAGGGTCACAGACTTTCACTTCCTGGGTATTCATATTCAGGAGGACCTATCCTGCGGTGTGAACACCAAGGAACTTACAAAGAAGGCACAACAAAGACTCTACTTTCTGAGGATCCTCAGGAACAACATTAATCAGAGGCTGTTGGTGGCCTTCTACTGTTCCACCATAGAGAGCATCCTCACTCACGGACTCTGTGTGTGCTTCTCCAGTTGTACTGCTGTACACAGGAAAGAACTACAGAGGATTGTGAGGTCTGCTACCATCAGGTAGAAGGTACAGAACAATTAAAACAAGGACAAATCGGCTGAGAAACAGCTTTTACCCCACTGCTATTCGCACACTAAATCAATTGTTGATCATTCCCATTTGCTTCTTATTGTTACAAGTTGGTCTTGTAGAGACCTTTGCTTCTAAAGCTATTTGTTATTTGTTAAATACTTTCTTGTAAATTACTGCAGGGGTGATAGTGGGAAAAATTCCTGAGCCTGAACTTTTTCTGAGCGGGGGGGGGGGGGGGGGGGGGTGGAGTGTTAGTGTACCATATTTAGAATATTTAATAATTAATCTTTAAATTAATTAATAATAAATAAGTCAGGTATTCATTATAGTGAAATAAAAACTAATTTCTATTAATATTCTGAGAAAATGCTGTAACCTAAAGATTTATATTAGACACAATATGTTAAAAACAGGCATGATTAATTATTTATTCATTACTGTTAGTAAATTATAGGATACCAGACAACTCAAAGAAATTATGCAAATAAAGTTTAAAAGAATTACAAGTATTATGATTATAGTTAGTTTATATATATAAAATTTAATAAATTTAATAAATATTTTGTGTTGGTTTATTAGGACATACATTTTGTGCTTTTGTTCATGTATTACACCTTACGCCGTAAGGCGGCCAGGATGAACCAGATCATCTGACCACCTGTACCGGCTCAAAAAAAAGCACTCTTATATTTCTGATAAAAATTTTACTTAATCAGAATAAAGATAAAATACTGAATTTATCTTGTAGCTACCTCTGAAGCTCTTCCGATGTCTGAAATACAGGCGGTCCCCGGGTTACGACGTTGATCCGTCGTAAATCGATTTTCGGTGTAAATCGGAACATACGTACATACTGTACGTAAATAAGGTACTATACGCAGTTATCCTATCCTAAAGCTAGGCTTTTGGCCAATACCTTTATCCATAGCTGCGTTTAACTAATCCTGACGCCGCGCACACCAAACACCAAGTTCCGTTTACGACGCAGAACCACTTAGGTCCAAACGAGGCTTTATACAGTAAATGGGAGATGTGTAGTAACCACGAAAAATCGTAACTTGGGAACCTCGTAAGGATCATAAGGATTATATTTCGGCCTCAAAACAGATAGCATGCGCGCGCGTGTGGTTTATCATTATGATTTGACAGATTTTTCCCCCCCTCAAATTTTTTTTTTCTCGCGGACAGGTACGCCGGAATTCCGGCGTGGCGCCTGAAAACTATCAGGCCTGTTACTGTAATTTATAATTTATAGTTTATTTAAAACTATTTTATTTAAAACTATATTACTAAACACTTTACACCACAAGTACGGCACTTTAATTTCGTTATACCTGGTATAATGACAATAAAAATATTCTGATTCTGAATATGCTTTGGCCCCATTCCAATTCGGTATGGTGCCAAAACCTACAGCAGGTTATGGGTGATACACTGCTGGATGTCTAAATGGGTTATATAGATAATTAGACACATTTTGAGGGCAGGCCTGGCCTTTTGAATTGGGATGGCATTCACTCCTCTTGGGAGGGTGCTGCTCTCATTTCTAGTAGCATATCTGCTAGGCTTAATAGTGGTAGTGTAGGAGTAGTTAATGGGGATTGACAAACCAGGGCAGAGGCCAGGCAGCAGACACACAGGCTAAACCGACTGTCTGCGAGCTGCAAAGAGACGTCACCTAGGTCACACCAGATTGAAACTGTGTCTGTTCCTCGAGTACCAAAAAATAATTCTCGCAAAGTTAATAGACAAAATTTAATCAATGTTAAATTAAATTACTCTGCCTCTGAGAATAATTTAAATCGGAAACTAGGACTGCTAAATATTAGATCCCTGTCATCTAAAACATTACTTGTTAATGAAATGATTACCGACCATAATCTATGCATGTTTTGCTTGACGGAAACCTGGACTTGGCCAGACAAATATATGGCCCTAAACGAAGCTTCTCCCTCTGGCTATAGATATGTTCATAACCCCCAACCAAATGGTCAAGGAGGTGGTGTTGCCACAATATATGACCGGGGGGGGGGGGGCGGTTACGGGGGGGTGGGGTTAGCGAACGTAAACTGTCGACGGGGGGGGGGGGGGGGGGGGGTTGCCAAGGCATTTAGGCATCTGCTACATGTTTGTTGTTGCCATAAAGGCAATCCCCAGCATCGTCTTGAGATCGCGGTGTGCGATTTCAAAATAAGAGCGGATAGTGCGATTGAAAAAAAAAACACTTTTCAAAACATCTCGCGGGCCGCTATTTGAGTATGGGGGGTATAGAGTATCATGGAAAAGCAGCCTTATTGAATATAAGCGTGCCGTCCATACGGCAAAATCCTCCCCCTAAAATCCTCCCACTAACCCAAAATCCCACTAGAGTGCAGCGGTAACAATTTTATGAAATTCCGTATTGACAAGATTGATAAAATAATAAAGTCATGCTATCTCAGAACCTGTCAACCTGTCAGTTGTCTGGTCAGCTCTGATGCTCTTTTGGAGTCCTTCTCCCCAATTGGTCGTGAGGAGCTTATTTCATTGGTAGAATCTGCTAATCCCTCCACACAACTCTCTTCCTTCTTACAGACAGAACATGTCTTAGAGATATTTCAGTCTGGATTTAGACACCATCACAGCACTGAAACGGTACTGACTAAAGTACTGAACGATCTCTTAATATCCTCTGATAAAGGACACATTTCTTTTCTCATACTGCTAGACCACAGTGCTGCTTTTGACACCATTGATCACAATATTCTACTAAATAGGCTGGAGACACTAATTGGCATAAGAGGTCAAGCACTCTCCTGGTTCAGGTCCTACCTTACCAATTTGTACTAGTTGTCACGTTGAGGACCCCGGCCCCTCCCTTTTGGACGTGTGTTTACGTTGTCTGTGTCTCCTAGTCTGCGTCTGTGGATCTCCGTGGATCACGTGGGATTGACGTGGTTTGTCTACTTAATGTGCATTTGCGCAGTGTCCTGTGCTCGTCGTTGTTTGAGTCTACATGTTGTGTGCACGTGTCCTGCTGTTTTTCGTGCACTTACTGCGCTATATCTGTCATAATAAAGAGTGACCATGAGTGACGTTGGGATTCTGTGTCTCATCCTTCACCTTGCACCGCGCGTCACACTAGTAAATAACAAATGCTAAACAGAATGTACTAAGGTAAAATATGGTGTCCCACAAGGATCTGTACTAGGCCACATATTATTCTCATTATATATGCTACCACTGGGCACTATCATTCGTAGGCATGGTATTGGCTTCCATTGCTACGCAGATGATACTCAGTTGTATATATCTTCCAATCCGGATGATATCACGACTACTCTCAAGATTGAGAACTGCGTCCAGGACATTAAAAGCTGGATAGTGTCTAATTTTCTTCAACTAAGTTCCGATAAGACTGAGGTGCTGATTATTGGGCCCAAAGCTGCTAGAAGCAATTGGGCCGATAGTCCCCTCACCCTATGTGGTTTTTCAGTAACACCTAAATCTACCGCAAAATGCTTAGGTGTCAATATTGATTCGGATCTTTCATTTGACACACACATATGCAACGTCACTAAGGCTGCCTTTTTCCATTTACGTAATATCGCCAAGCTGAGACACTTACCTTCATTTGCTGATGCAGAGAAGCTGGCCCATGCTTTTGTCTCGACAAGATTGGACTACTGTAATGGTCTTCTAATTGGATGTTCTAAACAGTCCATAAAGACTTGTACAAAATGCTGCAGCTAGAGTCCTAACTAAGGCTAGAAAATTTGATCATATTAGTCCCACTCTCGCAGCATTACACTGGCTCCCAATTAAATTTCAAAATGAATTTAATATTCTTCTGTTGACCTATAAGGCATTAAGTGGTCTTGCTCCACAATATCTGAGTGAACTCCTTGCTTACTACAACCCATCTTGCCCTTTGCGCTCCCAAAATGCTGGATTTCTCTTAGTTCCAAAAGTTAACACTGGGATGCCTCAGCCTTTGCCAAAAGGCAGTCATCCCTGCCAGGTCCCACAGCATTTCCAAAAGGCAGAGGGTAAGAAGGGTAAGAGCCCTTCTTACCTCCAGTGTTATGTAAATGAGGCGTGTCTCAGGTCTGGGTGGTGGCTGCTTCAATACACACCTTTGGCTGCCTGCCACAAGAGACTGCAAGCTGTCTTCTAAGAAGTCACAAAGTGAGAAGAAGTCAGAAGTCACAAACATAATATTTGAATTATAGTGGTATATAAGTGGAATATTGATTATTCAAAATGGCACAGATTTTTTTAACCTTATTTTCAGTAGTTTTTGTCTTTTGAAAAACTGCCAATAGGTAAAGATATTTTTACACAAATTTATACAAAAAACCCTCAGCTACTTGAAATAGAATAATAATCTTGAGCAATTTTAACTTATCAAGATGGTAGTTTTTACTACCACTGGTCAGTGTTCATCCACACCGTCCCCTCAAAAGCCCTCAATGTCTAAAATACAGTAAAGAGTACAGGAAGAGGTGCCTTACACAATCACCGACTATAACAGCCTAAAATGTGGTGCCCCACCACCCCCACTGCAGAGAGTAGTTCAGCCTGTTCCCCAATCTCCACCATACAGGACAGGATAGAAATGAGGGGGAGAGACAAGTAATTTATTTACCTTATTTTCAGTAGTTTTTAACACTTTGAGTTGCATGTATGTATGAAAGGTGCTATACAAATAAACATTATTATTATTATTATTATTATTATTATTATTATTATTATTATTATTATTTATTATAAAAAGGGAAGGGCAGAAAAAAAACCACAGCTCAAATGACCACTGCAATGGCTCACCAACTGCTGCTACATTGGACATCCATATTCACCCAAACACATATACACCCACACACACATACACCCTTACACACATACACCCACACACCTTCATCCCAACATAAATTTACTCATATATGTACCCACACGGACAATCTCCCCAAGGGGAGGCCAGAGTTTTTTCTTCTCTATCTGAGTCAGTGAACACATGCAGCAGTACAATGAACTGATGGTTCACACCATCACCCCCCCCCCCACCCGTCTACCTATAAGTGGCTGCATGTACATAACAAAGGGTGGCCTAATGAAATGCAAATGTCCCCAGAACTGCCCCCTGGTGGAGACCAGGTAGAAAAAGTGTGGAATGAAAATGCTGGGACTCCTAGTGTTAATAAGACTACAGCCGGAGCAGAGCTTTCTCCTTGAAAGCCCCTCAATTATGGAATAGCCTTCCAGCTCCAATCCGAGATTCTGACACAGTTCCAATCTTTAAACCTAGACTTAAGACTCACCTATTTAATCAAGCCTTCAGCTAATATTCCCCTTGTGAAGGTGTAGGGGCTCGGGGGCCCCCAGACATCGAGACTTCTGGTAATCTGAGATGTTGATGCTGTTGTAGCGACTACTACTCGTCACGGTGAATTCCCTAACGGACAGGCACTTGGCCACTCAAGGAGTCTTAGCCCTTTAAGTGACACTGGGGGGGGGGGGGTTGGGCAGTGCCTGCGCGCGCCAGGGGTGCAGGAGTGGAGGGGGTTAGGGGTTAGGGGTTAGAGAGCGAACAGTGCTATTGTTTGTGTTGCTTTGAAAATAAAGTTTCCCTCCTCGGGATTTTTGGATTAAGCAGTTTCTGCCTCGGTTCCCGAACCCGCTTCACTGTCAACCAGCAGTGTCATGGCATCACTCTAGTTGTGACAGTGACTTGACTGGAAAGCAATGTCTCAGTGAGCCCTCATGACCGTGGTCACCTCTGAACCCCTCCCTTTAGTTATGCTGCTATAGGTTAGCCTGCCGGAGCCACATGCTAATCACTGACACATGAGCTATGTTTATTGCATAGTCTATCTGTGTTGAATGTACAAGTCTTATGCAACCACCAAATCTACCTTTATGGCTCCAAGCGATACAAAATGCAGCAGCTGGCAAACAAGCTCACATAACCACAATCTTATATTCACTGCACTGGCTCCCAGTAAATTTTAGAATTCATTTTAAAATTCTTGTTTTTACATATAGAGCATTAAATGGCCAGGCTCCTGTGTACATCACACAGCTCCTTACTAAATATTCACCATCTCGCTGTCTACGCTTCACTGCACCAAAGTCTATTGGCTGTTCCCCGGACTCGATTTAAGACCATGGGGGACAGAGCTTTTCAGTCTACAGCACTCAGGCTCTGGAACCGGTTAGCAGAATCTGTTGATTCCTTCAAAAAAGAGTTAAAAACTTTTCTCTTTATTCTGCTAATATATATGTGTATGTATGCATATGTATATATGTATGTTTATATGTATATAAGCTGTGTGGTGTTTTAGGTTATTATCTTGTCTTATTTTATCTTATTTTATTTGTTTCCCTTATTTTTATCATCTTATTTTATTACCTTCTACTTTCTTTTGTGCTGTATGTACAGCGCTTAGTGACTATTGTCTGGGAAAAGCGCTTTTGTGATCAAGTGTCCAAGTGCATGTGCATGTTCTGGTGGGTATATTTACTGCATGAAACTAGGTATCCACTTTGAAGATATTGTCTCACTCCTGTCTTGGATGACCAGGAGACAATGACTTTACCCGGCTAACTTTGAAACACAAAGGTAAATGATAAATGTTTTTTACTAAATAAATCTAAATGAAAAATGAATTTGGATAATCTGGACTCCAAGGCATTGTGGGATTGCAAGTTTAATGAAAGATCATTGTGGTGTTGATATTGTTATTGTATTCAGGTGTTCTTTGTTAAGTCTTTTGTATTTAAACCCTGTGCAATCCTCCTCTGGCCGATGCCAGTCACCATGACAACAATTTAAGAAGCGCCCCCTAGTGGGCCCGCCGGCGGGCCCAGCTCCTTTACGGCGATATAAAACATATTAAACATTAATGAATCTCCGAACAAAAGCGCTTAAATCAAAATTTCCTATCCCATCTACATGCCTACCGAGTTTCAGCCGTCTACGTGCAGCCGATCGCGAGATATCCGGCTTTGAAGTTGACCACAAAAGTGCACCCCGCGAGGGGGTCTCCCGACATATCCGTTTACAAAACATATTTATGTTGTGAAATGTCTTAATGTTTTGTCACCTAAAAATCGTTTACTAATAAGGCTTTAATTTAAGACCTTAACAGCGTAGATCCGTTGTGGTTAAGTACCTTAAAAAGCTTGCTCACCTCACTGCAAAATTTTCCAAAATCCGCTTCCTGAATGAGACACTCCGACAAATCTGCCCCCTAAGCGTCACAGAAGCATTCTTAACGCTGATTTGACCCCTCATTACAAAGCTGCAGCGGTTCTGCTTTGATTTGAGTGGTTTTTATTGGTCTAAAGTGGGGTAGTGACTTTGAATGACAGGTTTTACAACCTCTCCCACGGCGAGGTGCGAAGGGGAGGGGGGGAGGGTGAACCAATAAGCCCACAGAGACAAGCTGGCGCCTCAGAAGTGATTGAAAGCTGTTCTAACCAATAGTGTACATCCTTCCGAAGCTAACCAGCCCTCATATGACATGATTGGTCAAGTATATTTTTAAATTGAGCCCTCGGAAACTGGCGCTTCATTTCCAATTTCGGCCGCTAGCATAGCAACATAAGCTAACCCTTTGCTAACCTAAGCTAAGCTCCCCAGAACACACTGTTCGGCGAAACTGAAGCAGCCATGGATTATTTTGTTCGTTTTTATGCGGATTGTGGATACTTTTGAACATAAACGGATTACTTTGTGTGGAATATATGAGCAATTTTCGGAATTTTCGCCAACCCGGAAGTGAGACGGTACACCGGCTACGACGCGATTCTACGTACTGTGAGTAACAATGGATAATTTTTCATAAGCGATATTGTACAAAATATATATTCTAATACTAAACATTAACTAAGCGTTAGATTATAAACAGTTTTAGAGCGTTTGAGTGCTGCAGCACTCTGTATCGTGTCGGATGCTACCGGAGTTGGCTACGGTAACCTAGCTTATGCTGTCGGACTATATTGGACATAAATATGATATCATAACGTTCATATTTGGACATGAAATTTAGTCATTGGAATTTTCTGGTCTTGCTGTAATATGTGCAGCATTGTTGTTTGTCGTAGCTCCTCGGTTTCGTGTAAGGAATTTGTTGGCATGTTAGCTTAGTTGGCTAATGGTGTGTGTCGGGTGTGGCATATTTAGACATGGGTGTGGTGCACTTGACATACCTTGGATAAAGCTGAATAACTTTTCAATGCTTGCATGGATTTGCTCCATTTTTTCTGTGTTGTTAGAAAAGACCCTAGCGAAATTTATTGTAATTTCTGATACCACATTTGAATAACTATGTGAATATACATTCCAGTCATGTTCAAGTTCAAGTCAGCATTTGTGACATTCCTGGCATATTAGCATCTGCAATAGAGGCTCTAAAATAAACCAAATTATGTGAATATGATACTGAAGTGTATTAATATGTTCCCCCAACTGCCTACTTCAGTTTGAGCCATGAATGATAATTTTCCTATATGTACAACTTGAGATATCTAGTTTTAATGTGAACTATGTTAAAAATGGCCACCGGGCGTGCGAATCTGCAGTATAAGGTTAAAAAGAGAGAAAAAAGGGAAAAGATGTGGGGGATAAATAAAGTCCATCTTGGTGTGTATTTATAAGCATGAGTTTTTAATGTAATTCCTGTTCAGTCCCAAACGTCTTGTAGGTTAATAATGTTATACATGATTCCTTTATGTAATTCCTGTTCAGTCCCAAACGTCTTGTAGGTTAATAATGTTATACATGAGTTCTTTATGTAATTCCTGTTCAGTCCCAAACGTCTTGATGGTTGGTAGTGTTATACATAGCAAAGGAGAATTCAGGGCAGTGAGAGGCCAGTGTAGTGGGTTTATCCTTCATCCACACTGGTTAGTCAGGGCAGTGGGTTGATCCTCCATCATATCTGGTTAGGCAGGGCAGTGGGTTGATCCTCCATCATATCTGGTTAGTCAGGGCAGTGGGTTGATCCTCCATCATATCTGGTTAGTCAGGGCGGTGGGTTGATCCTCCATCATATCTGGTTAGTCAGGGCGGTGGGTTGATCCTTCATCATAGCTGGTTAGTCAGGGCGGTGGGTTGATCCTCCATCATATCTGGTTAGTCAGGGCAGTGGGTTGATCCTCCATCATATCTGGTTAGTCAGGGCAGTGGGTTGATCCTCCATCATATCTGGTTAGTCAGGGCAGTGGGTTGATCCTCCATCATATCTGGTTAGTCAGGGCAGTGGGTTGATCCTCCATCATATCTGGTTAGTCAGGGCAGTGGGTTGATCCTCCATCATATCTGGTTAGTCAGGGCAGTGGGTTGATCCTCCATCATATCTGGTTAGTCAGGGCAGTGGGTTGATCCTCCATCATATCTGGTTAGGCAGGAGGTGGCCGGCCCAGGATGGATCTCTGGAAAGGCTCGTCTCTCCTCATCTCAGTGTGCCTCGAGTAGGCGGGCAGCCATGTGGAGAAAATAAAACAGGAAAAATTAGCTCTGTATGAGGACATATACAGGACAGATGAGAATATAAACATTTCTGGAGAGTGGCAGCAACTCCTTCATTAAGTTAAATTATTACAGCCTAGCTGAAAAGGCAGAACCAGAAGGTAACATAGACATTCTGAGACATTAGCATCCATCCACTGCACTGTCAACAAACGAGTTTGTCAAGTGACAGGATGACAGCACCAGCTGGGGCGCTGTCTATCATAAAACCCTTTGCCTATGAACCCCTGGATCTGTACCTTTATCTAAAGGGGTATATTAATTATCAAACGCTAAACTAAAGAAGTGGGTTTTCAACCTAGAGTTAAAGATTGAGACTGTGTCAGAGTCCTGGACGCATTCTGGAAGATTATTCCAAAGCTGGGGGGCCTTATAAGAAAGGATTCTTCCCCCTGCTGTTACATTATTAATTGTTGGAACTAATACATTTACATTTACATTTATGGCATTTAGCAGACGCTCTTATCCATTATAATAAAAGACCAGCATCCTGTGATCTTAGTTGACTTGGGGGTTCATAATAGGAAATAAGTTCCTGGAGGTATTCAGGAGCAAGCCTGTGCAGTGCTTTATAAGGCAATAAAATAATTTTTTAATCAATATGAAATTTAACTGGGAGCCAATGCAGGGCTGATAGGACTGGACTGATATGCTGAAATTTTCTAGTTCTGGTCAGAACTCTGGCTGCGGCATTTTGAACTATTTGAAGTTTATTTAGATTCCTATTTGAACATCTTGACAGTAATGAGTTACAGTAGTCTAATCTGGAGCTAACAAAGGCGTGCACCAATTTTTCCGCATCATCCTGTGATAATGCATTTCTTAACTTAGCAATGTTGCGGAGATGTAGAAAAGCTATCCTAGTAATATTATCTATGTATTTATCAAATGATAGGTCAGAGTCGAGTATGACGCTGAGATTTTTGGCTACTGTGCCAGGTGTAATGGGGTAGTCTGTGAGATTAAGCATTGGACAGATTTGTATCTGCCTTATCACTCCAGAATAATCAGCCCAAACAGGACGCAGCGAGACAGTGAGACTCTGGTAAGTTCTATCGCTGAGATGAGTCTCTAGCTGCTTTGTGCAGTTAATGTCTCTGGTGTTTCAACAAGAACGAGCCAAAGACAGGAATTCCCCTGGCGCTGTGGGAACAATGGTGTCTCATCGCTCACGGAAGAAAGCACAGTTACTTTTGGTTTCGACTGACATTTGCGAAGAGACCCCAGGTAAGTGCTGTGAGTCTACCCATCTAAGGCAAAGCAAGACAAGGCAACTTTATTTATATAGCACCCAGCCCCGTCGACAGGGGGGAACAACCGGGTCTGTTGTCCCGGGCCCCAGGGCCAGGGGGGCCCATCAAAGAGCCCAGCAATTTATTTTTTATTTAAAGTCTATAATTTTTAAATAATCTTGAAATCTTTCATTAATATAAAATTCTGTACTCAAAATAAACTCAATGGCTAAAATATATATGGTTTTTTTTACCTATCTGCATATTTTCCATTAAGTGCATACACCCCCGCATCCCACTGGAAAATGGTTTGATCCAGCACCGACCGTAACCGGCTGGTACCCGCACAACAGCGGGAAATACAGTGGTGGATAGGTAAAGTAAATACAGAAATCTGGAGCGCAGAAAAGAAAGGAAAACATTTACCTGACGAATTTTAATGTTGCATTGTGTTCCAGGTTTGAAAAGTGCTGGAATTTAGGCTAAAGTACTTGAAAATGCTTGAAATTGTAACTACTTCGTTTCACAACAAATAGCTGTCTGACTGAACAGTTCTCGTGAAGACGTTAAGATTGGGCGTTTTGAAAATAAACAACCATTAAATAATGTGATAAAAAGCGAATTATTTCGAGTATATGTATAAATATTTAACTTAATTAAGTTTAACGTGCTGGAAAATATTGAAATGGACCTTTAAAGTGAAGTACAAGTGATTTAATTCCACATTATAAAGGTGTATGAACCCTGCAAACATGACTTTGTTCATTGCGCTGAAGCGCGTCGCTCGCGAAGTTACAAAAGTCAAGAGGTGCACGACCTCGCGAATGGACAGCGCGCGAGGCCCTCACACACGGTCGGTGCCACTGCGATTACGTCATTTTCGCGCGAACCCTCGCGCCGCTCGTGACACGTCAAGTATAAACCAGTCAGCTGTCAGAAACAGCTTTGATGTGTGGCTATATTATATACTATATCAGGGTTGCCAACTTTTGACGTTCGCTTGGAGTGAGATTTTAACCTGGAGCCTGTGGCGAGTGTATTTTGTTGAGCGGTGGGGGTGGCGAACGAAAGTTGTTGAGCGGGGGGGTGCGAACGTAAAATGGACACAGATTCAGTGTTATATCGCCGGTGGATGGCGCCAGAGCTAGCGAACTAGTAACGTATTGAATCATATATGTGGATCTGAGGTAAATAAACTGGATATCGGAAGTGTGGCGTGAGAGCGTGTGAAAACGGTCAAATGCGTGTGTCTCACGCTCAATGCGTGAGAGTTGGCAACCCTGCTATATGACCTAACAGAAGGATTGTCAAATGACGAAATTCAAATGACGTGCGCCGGGGGGAGGGGGGGCACATTAAACTTTCTTGTCCCGGGCCCTAGCAAGACAGTCAACGGGCCTGATAGCACCTTTCATAGACACTGGCAGTTCAAAGTGCTTCACAAAAGAAAAGAAGAAGCTTATTATGAACCGAGGTCTATCACCAGCACTACAGGGAGGAGCAAACTCCCAAGTGCAAGACATGGTTAGACGGAAAAACTGTGCAGTTAATCCCAGGTTAGGGATCTTGGTGTGCTCTCAAGCACAACTGCAAGCTCCTGGTGCCTCAAGTGAGGCGGAGCAAGCATGATGAGAGTAACTGAAAGGTTGTGTCCGCATGTGTCTTCCAGGCTTGCCCAGACTCCTGTGAGAGAGAAGGATGCAAGTACCTCCAAGCATACCACGGTCACAAGTGTGGAGAGGACCACGCCCTTTGTTTCAGTGTTTACAGTGGTTCTTTTAGACGCCCCAGAGACAGGCAAACCACCTGGATATTTTTTTCCCAGAGTACTGGGTGTCTTCAACAGGTCAGGACGGCGTCACCATGGCAGCAGCGCCCGTGGTGGCCAGCACGGCAGCTGCACCTGTCCCTGTGGCCCAGAAGAGGTAATTTTCTTCTCATCGTCGCGACCCAGAAGAGGTCTACCCCAGCTCCAGTGACCCTGAGTGGGTCTTCCATGGCTCCAGTGACCCTGTGTGGGTCTAACCCAGCATCAGACACCATGCCCCCTGGTAACCCAGGGCCTGCAGCAGCTGAACATCACCGCAGGGTCTCCGGTGGATCAGAAATCATTGCTGCTGGACGCTCCCACCCCCCCCCCCCCCCCCCCCCCCCCGAAAAAAAATTGTTTCCTTGTTTCCTCTTCTAATTAACTGTAATAAAGAAAAAATATAAATTGAGACGACAGTACAGCTTTAGAAACGCTAACAATAACATCTGTACTAACATCTGTACTAGATAACTTCTTAAGCAAAATAAGGTTCCACAGATCCGTGTTCCTCAAAAGCGTAATATGTAAACGACATGCACAAGGACATCAAAGTAGTGAATCGAGACTAGCTAGCGGTGGTACGCTAATGACAGCTAGCGTCGCCACAGCGGGCGGAAATTATCATACAGTTAAGACCTCCCATTAAGAGGGAAGATATGATTGGTCAATTTTACTTTCATTTGAAACTGGTATTGTGCTGAATTATAACTGCCTGGCCCTCTGTAAACGAACAGCGGGACCACCAACCTCCAACATTCTGCAGAGGCATCACAGTCCTGATAGGGGGAGACACAGGCTCACAGGCTGTGTGAACTTAACCCCTCACCTTCAAACACAGTGTAACGTAGCTCGCGCTGCATAGATTTATTACAGGACATTCCATAATCGTAGTCGAAGTCACAGGCAGGAGTCATAACCGGAGAGCCATACAAGTGAGACAAGTACAGGGGCATAGTTAAGACAGACACGAAACAAAACCAGGCAGGATAACACAGAACAGAGCATAAACCAACAGAGAGTATAAACACCGGGAACAGGGCACATGAATCACAAAAGCACAAGAGAACCAATAACCGACAAGGGGCTAGGGAAACACAGGGACTATAAGTACATGGAACTAACAAGACAGAGCTGAGGACGATTACGACATGGGCGTGGCAGACAGACAGAAACCAGGCAGACAGACAAGCAGGGCGGGGCTAACGGGTAAGGGACATCAGAACCAAGGGAACCCAGAGTGACAGCTAGGAGAGGGGCGTAGCCATACGTGACACACAGATTGAATAGACACGGGTGAATAATTTATTTGCTTATAATTTTGTAATTGTTTAGATGTCAATTGTCAAACTGTAAGTAGATAAAATGAAACTGGATATTTATATATGTATATATATTTTATGTTTTAAGAATATTTTAGGCCCTCAGAGAGGCTGAGGCTCTTTATCTGCTTTATCTCATCATCTTATCATCTTCATGTGTCCTCTCACTGTCCTATCCTGTCATCAGCAAACTTCAGGATGATGATGTCCTCCTGCGAGGCAAGTCGTGGGTGCAAAGGGTGTAGAGGATGGGGCTGAGGACACGTCCCTGTTGGGACGGTAGGCAAACAGCAGAGACACCAGGGGGTCTGGTATGCTGCGCTTAATGTTGACCAGCACCACACTCTCAAAGCACTTCATAATGATCAAGAGTGCTTCTGGCCTGTAGGGGATGTTGGAAAGGCTGGGTGTGTGTGTCTCTCAGTGCTGATGCTGGAGGTCTCAAAAGCAGGTGTAGAAGGTATTGAGGTCTTCCGATAGGCTGTCTGTGGAGCTGGTGATGGTCCTGTAGTCCATGATGCACTGAAGGCAGTGGCGTAGAAGCAGTCCAGCTTCTTCCTGTACTGCCTGTCTGCTCAGTCTGTCATTTGCAGCTTTGTGCTCTTGTCTCATTGCCTGATGTGAATGCCAGAACCTTCACACAGTACGTGTGCTACCTGAATGTTCATCCAGGGCACGATGTTATCCACACATGTGCTGATGTAACCGGCCACATGCCCAGCATTGTACTGTATGTTGACAGAAGAGTCCTCCATAGTGACTGCAGTTTTAAACACAACAAATGCCTCAGATTCCAGAGTCCATAGTTGAACAGTTTTGCTTACCGAGTTTATTTGAATGAATGTTTAAATTTTATATAGCGCCTTTCAGGATACCCAAGGCACTATACAATTGTTAACACAGCTACGTCTCAGACAACCAATCACACACCGGCGAGAAGCGGCAGCCAATTGCACACAGCGTACTCTCTACCGGGATCCACAGCCCCCTGGGGGACTGAATGGGGTGCAGGAAGGGGAGAGAGGACAGACCCTAGTGGCAGAGCACCATCCACCACTGGGCATACAAGCACACACACTCAGACAACATCTTGTTTTTATTGAACAGAGAGAGACACAGACACACACTCAGGGAGAATTTGTCAGGGACTGCCAATTTACCTAACCTCCATGTTTTTGGACTGTGGGAGGAAACCGGAGATCCCGGAGGAAACCCACGCAGACACAGGGAGAACATGGAAACTCCTGTAGGCCAGGGCTATAAGCCGCAGCCAGAAACACAGCAGTAAGTTCTCGTGGTAGATAATGGGGACAGCATTTTAACAGTCTGAACTCCGTGTCTGGTGAATAGTGCCTATAAGTGGTCTCAATTTTCTAGCCCTAGTTAGGACTCAGGTGTCACGTAGGGCTACGCCCCCCTCTCCTTGCTGTCACTCCGGTGTCTGTGCTATTCCTGGCCAGTTAAGCCCGCCCTGCTTGTCTGTTGCCATGGTTTCCCTCTGTCTGCCACACCCGTGTCGTTATTGTCCTCACCTGTGTCTTGTTTAAGTGCCATGTATATATATTCCTGTGTTTCCCTAGTCCCTTGTGGGTTATTCGTTCTGTTTTGATATATTGCTTCTCCGTTGTTTTGCCGTGCTTGGTTCGTTGTGGTTCGTCGTTCTCTAGGGGTTCGTTGCTCTATTGTAAGTCTTTGTGTTCCGTGTTTCCTCCTTCATGTCTTTCAGTGTTTTGTCATGCCCATGTACTTGTCTCACTTGGATGGCTCTCCGGTTACCTGCCTCTTACGACTTCGATTATGGAATTCCCTATAATAAATCTCCGCTCTTCTCAGCGCTTGTGTCCGCCTCCTCGCTCAGCAGCGCGTGCAGTGTTACATCAGGCTGCAACATTTTATTCCAGTTGGCATTTCTTTAGGGACTTTTTAGAGCATCCAAGACTGGCACACTAGCCCAATTGTGATGAGACAAAGACCAGTCTCTCTGCATCTGATAACGACGGTAACACCAACATCCTCATCACCATGCATCAGTCCCAGCCAAACACAGCCACAAACACACAGTCACTCCCCCCGTTTCACCTTATTATTATCATCATTTAATATTTTATCATTTAAAGTTTTTCACTATTTAAAGCCCTAAGGTACCCATCATCTTTGCTACACATTATCATCCCAGCGAGTCAGAGATGGTTCCTGTTTCTGCTCACGGACTCAAGTCACTCAACCCTGCACCTGCCCTTTGCGTTCCCAAGCCTACATCTGAGGATGTTATTTGCTGCATTGTCAGCTTGTTGCTTTGCTGCTCACCAACTGCTCACCTCCTGTGCCTCCTCACCCATTGACACAAGCATCATGTAATGTAGCATCATGGCCCAATACAAAAAAATAAGGCTAGTGACTGAACCCATGGCTTAACAGAAAAAAAGCATATGCCTGCCAAACTCCAACTCACCACACGGTGTTAGCCATCTCACAGCACCAGAAAAGCAGGGACACGCAGATCGACTGTGAATATCAAAACTGGCATCTGCCAGCTCAGAGAGAGCAGAACTCACCAACTAAAGAGGTGGCCAATGTGGGAAGAAAGATCATTGTGGAGCCAGTGGCAGCACTGCAGATATAATCGATGCACTGAGAAGCCAATGGGAAAAGAAGGAGGGCGGGTCCGAACCGAGGCAGAAATGCTCAAGAGAAAGACAACAATCAGATGAAGACTCCAATACAAAATACAAGAAATACAAAACATATCCAGTGAGAAGCAGCATGAGACGTGATTGTTCTGAAGAAGAGTTTAACATCTTATCTAATTTACCCCAAACAGGATCTATAAAACTAACAGAATAATACCCACAAAGTAACATGAGTATATTCCACTCATCAGGTGTCAGGAATGTCAATCACACCCATGACCGCCAGAGGGCGCCATCGCAAGAATTTTGATCAGCACACCTGTCTCTAATTTGCTATTCACCACACCCTACTTAAGGACTTTGTTCACGAGTCACCAATGTGAAGTATTGCCTCTCTGAGTGTCTCTACCAAGCCTTATTCTTGTATGCACGCTGACTGTGATTCTGGGTTTTGATCCTTGCTCTGGCCTTTTGATATCCTCCTGTTTTGCCTAGCCCCCCCCCCCCCCCCCCCCTTTTTTAAGCCCCCCTCTGCTTGCCCTTCTAAAGTCTTTTCTGGTTTTGACTATTTGCTGCCTGGTTTTTTGACTCTCCCTTTTTGCCTCGCCCTCTTGTGCTGCTGCCTGCCTTCCCTACGGGGTTGTCCCTTTTGGGACCACTGTTCATTGTTTTTCTATATTAAATGAAAGTCTTATACACCTGTTTATGGATCCTTCTCCACCCTCAGGTTCACCAACGTTACATCTGGATTTTCTAGTTTACCTGATAAAGTAGCCCAAAAAATTCAAAATTGCACAGCACGAGAAAAGTAAAATTTTTGCTGGATAGTTGTGATTTTGGACCAGATTACAGAGAAATCCTGCTTTGAGAATGAACCTCTACCTCTGAACCTTTTACCACCCCTGAATCTCTCCCAGAGGAAATGTCTTTTTCTTCAAGGAAAACTATTTTCCAAGTTTTCTTCTGTTCTTCAGTTGTTTGTTTGGGATTTTGTAATGCTACTTTCAATGCTGCTGCATCTGTGCAAAAGGGAAATTGCATATTGCATATATTAGCTTAAATTAGATATAAGATTACTTGAAAACATAAAAACCATCTGTAGGTAAGAAGAACATCTGAAGCTAACACTATATCCAACTTAACACCATTAATAAATTAACAAAAGCTAAAGAACCAAACTTCAATCATTTACAAATCTTGGCTTAAATCAGTGGGCATATTTGGGTATCCTTTCAAGCTTACAAAAAAGGGATTGATCACAGAGATGGATCTGGATTTTTTGAGAACTCACCATCAAGATAATTTTGATGGATATTTATTTACAAATGTAAGAGCATGTTCATGCACATTTAAATTTACCATTATTTAATGATGTAGACATTCTCAGAAGAGTTTACAATTTTAGTGAATTGCAAATTCAAAGCCATGTTTTTCTGAGTGAGCCTCTGTACTCAATAATTTAAGGTTACCCAATAATTATGCAGTGAGATCTCTTTATTCTTTCTGTGTTTGACATATGGAAATTAGACATGATGACAGATGGCTCTGTGAAGAGCTCAACAACCTTTTCAGCCATGGCTTCAACAATCAAGAAATGCAAGTGACAGTGCAGTGACATGAAAGACATATTTGACTAAAAATTGAAAGAGAAATAATTTGAGGAATGGAGGCAGTAAATCATACGACACGAGCAGTTTCCAACTCTCTTTTCAAATGTGTACGTTACGAAACCATCTTTGACTAAAAATTGAAAGAGAAATTATTTGTGGTTATTGATGAAAGCCAATGTTGCCATAAATAAAAGGTATGTATTTTTGCAGTGCAATGTTGCAAACTCAATAATCCAGGCAGAACAATTCAAGAAAACCATGTGCACTGGCTCCCAGTTAAATTCCGTACTGATTTTAAAATTTTTCTGCTGACTTATAAAGCACTGCATGGGCTTGCTCCTGATTACCTCCAGGAACTTATTTCCTATTACAAACCCACATGTCCTCTAAGATCACAGGGTGCTGGCCTCTTATTAGTTCCAATAACTAATAAGGTAACACACGGACATAATTGGGGGGGGGGGGGGGGGGGGGGGGGGCATGTCCCCCCCACTTTTTCAAAAGCCGGTTTTGGTCCCTCCCAGTTTTTACGGTTAAAACCAAATATTTAAATAGCGACAAATCCATGTCCCCCCCCACTTTTTAATGGTTAAAAAAACAAATATTTAAATAGCGACAAATCTAGCGCTAGGACCATGCAAAAAACAACCGCTCCGAGCTCCGCTCCGGTTACACTTTACGTTCTCTCCCCCCCAGGGTTTTATGGTAGACTGGGGCGCTGGTGCTGTCATCGTGTCACTGCATGTGGTCACTGAAGTTTGTTGACGGTGTAGTGGATGGATGCCAATGTCTCAGAATGCCCCCAAGCCTATGTTGCCTTCTGGTTCTGCCTGTTTAGCTAGGCTGTAATAATTAAATTTAATGCCGGAGTTGCTGCCACACTCCAGAAATTTTTTAATTGAATCTGTCCCGCATCTGTAAATAAGCATATGATCTCATACATATGATCTCATACAGAGCTAATTTTTCCATATGGCTGCCCGCCTACCCAAGAAATACTACCCGAGAAAAGAGACAAAGAGAGACAAGCCTTCCCAAGATCCATTCTGGGCCAGCCACATCCTGCCTAACCAGCTATGATGAAGAATCAACCCACTGCCCTGACTAACCTATGTATGAAGGAAAATACCCACTGCCCTGGACCCTCTCACTGCCCCGAATTCTCCCCTGCTATGACTACTATTACCAATCATCATAACCAGGGCCGGAGTGGGACACTTTTTCAGCCCGGGAGTTTCATGCCCAAATCCGGCCCAAAATTATTTTTCCCTCCCAATCGGCCCAAACTAGAGATTGACATGAGCCGGCCCATCGGGAATCCTCCCGAATCTCCCGATTAGCCACTCCGGCTCTGATCATAACGTTTAGGACTGAATAGGAATTACATAGAGAACTCATGTAAATAAATACACACCAAGATGATATTTATTTATCCTTCCCATATTTTCTTTGGTTTTTTATCTCTTTAATTGTTTTTATAGCGACCGGCGTCGGCCAGAGGAGGATGGGTTCTCCCCCTGAGTCTTGGTTCCTCTCAAGGTTTCTCCCTCATGCTCTTAGGGAGTTTTTCCTTGCCACTGTTGCCCTTGGCTTGCTCACTGGGGGCTTGGACTCTTGTAAAGCTGCTTTGTGACAAGCGCTATATAAATACATTTTGATATGGTTTGATTACTGTGCCTAGTTATTGTCAAGTTAAAACTGCACACTTGTTGGAGGAATGGTAGTACAAAATCAATTTCATATTTGTATGTACATATGTGTTGTGATGTATCAAATTTCCTAGATCCTGGAATTGGAAAGTTCAGTAAGCTTGTGACCACATGCAGTATTATACCGAGCCCGGGAGGGGACATGGGTAAAAAATAAAAATTAAACGAGGGAACGTTTTACCATTCGAGCGCACGTTTTCTGTAATTCGTGCTCACGATTTATTAATTCGTGCGCACGATTAACAATTCGTGCGCACGTTTTGTTTTAATCGTGCGCACGTTTTGTTTTAATCGTGCGCACGTTTTAATTATACTCGTGCTCACGATTTAGTAATTTGTGCGCACGATTAACAATTCATGCGCACGTTTTGTTTTAATCGTGCGCACGTTTTCATTCATTCATTTGCAAACCCTACTGGCCTAAGTGCATACATTGCAGATACAAGGAGAGAGGCAGTAACAGTTCCCTGAAACTGTATATACTTTGATTGTTTAGATTTATGCCACAATGAACAGAGATACGTTTATTAGGTCTTATTTGCTTATGCGTCATGAGGACATTGTAGCTTCCCTTGCACAGCGGTAAACGGCATCTGAAGCGAATTCTAAGTCTTTTAATGAACATTTATGACAAATTTTAATGTTGCTGAATGAATGAAAACTAAAACGTTTAATTAAAACGTGCGCACAATTAAAACAAAACGTGCGCACGAATTGTTAATCGTGCGCACGAACGAATAAATCGTGAGCACAAATTACAGAAAACGTGTGCTCGAATGGTAAAACGTTCCCTCATTTAATTTTTATTTTTTACCCATGTCCCCTCCCGGGCTCCGTAGTATTACTTCCTTGGAATATCATGGTTTTTTTGAGATTTTTTGTTTTAGTTCCTGTTCAACAGAAACTGGGGACTTGGGTTGGGTTGGCAGCCATTCCATCTTGACACAATCAAAAAGGGAGTGGGCTTACCTAGAGAAAAGCATCACTTCGACCACAGCTCCTGTCGTTTACCATCCTCATCTCTGTGCCTGGCATACATGGGAACAACTGTGAACAAAGTCAAAGTCAAATTTATTTATATAGTGCTTTTCACAACACAAAGCAGCTTTACAATCGTATGGGACCAGATCCCTAATGAACAAGCTAAAGGCGACAGTGGCAAGGAAAAACTCCCTATGGTCAAGTTAGACACTTGGCAGAGGTTTATCCAGTTTGACATAATTTTTGTTCCTTCAGCAGGAAGAGTTTGCATCTGGATTTCATTAGTGGAACATAATTAGATGGAAGTGAACTGTTTGGCTAACTCAAGCAAAGCTCACTTCGTGTAATAGGACCCAGATGTTCTGTTGAGAAGGCATTGCCTGATCAAGACGTCGTCGAGGACTAACAGTTACAAAAACCATTAACCTCAATTTATCTTAAAAATCTTAATAATCCCAAAGCTAGATATATTCATATTTACAAGAGTTAGGGCATAATTTGTCATTTCACTAGCATTACTGACAAGGTGAGGTGAATCCGTTTGTCCACAGCTGCTAGCGTCCCTGGGTTGGCAAAGTTATTAGAAGGGGGAGCGTTGTACACACTGGGAACTAGGACAAGTCTGCAGCTATCTTACAGATGCATGTGGGGGGGGGGGGGGGGGGTGAATCTGCAGGCCTTGGGGACTGAGTGTATCCCATGCGTGTTGACAGCCAGTCCAGTGCTGGGGACTATCCCCACGGTGGGGAGACCAGGACCCCCAGGAGGCTGCTGGCCAGGAAGGTCACGGTGCAGGGACGCCTGTCCTTCAGTGCTAGACTGCCCACTGAAAGAAGCTTGACCCCGGTCAAACACAACCAGAAGCTCGGTGACCCTCTGGATAGGTCCTGCAAAGGGGGACACAATGGAGAGTGAATTCTCATTTCAAGGATGAGAATGGGAGTGTGAGAATGGGACTGCATGGGTGGAGCTGATGGAGGGCTGGGGACAGCATTACCTGGGGCATCCACCTAAGGCCCAGGATGCTGGGGAGGGGTTGTGGAGAAGAACAGATGCAGAAGGGACTGGGATGGAGAGCATGATGACGTGATGGATGCACAGGAGGAACGTATGACATGTGGTGACATGATAGGACCCTGATGACCCACACATACACACACACACACACACACACACACACACACACACACACACACACACACACACACACACACACACACAAATACACACCAACCATGACAATTAGGCAGCCAAGGTTTAAAATAAACTAAAACAGAATGAACATAAAAGAATTTGACCTACAGACCACTTCTAAACCAAATAAAGTTTGTCAACTCTTTAAATCACAGAAAACAAAAGTATCTAAAATGTTTCAGATATCATCACCATCATAATTATAATCATAATCCATCACCATTTTAATTTTTATTTTGTGGTTGTACAGGGTGTTGGTGGGGTCTATTAAAAGTTGATACATCAATATTGGAAAAATTAAGGCCCTTAAAAAGTATTAAAAAGCCTTGATTGCGATTTTGGGGTATTGAATTTTCATTGATATTTTAGTTTTGCCGAAACAACAAAAAGCATGCATGAATTTTCCTCCCCACAAGTATTAAAAATAACATGACGCCGTCGCCTATAAAGCATCTTTCACGGCCTCCAACACGGGGAACTCCAGTTCCCAGCATGCTCCACCACAAAGGCGGAGATCCGCCTCCCCGGAGTATTAGACACCTGCCACCTATTAGCTAGTCCTATATAAGACCTATCATGCGAATGCATCATTGCGAAGTATTGCCGACATTCTCTTGAAAGCGTACCAAACCTTATATGTATCTGATTCTCTGATTTGACCTGTTTAGTGTTTCACATTTTTCTCCCTCTTGGATTTGCCCTCTGGTACCTCTGCTCAGTTGGATTGCTCTTGTGTACGAACCTGGTCTGCCCTCGACCTCTCTTTGGATTTCCTATTCACATTAAACCTTTTATTTATTTGAAGTCTGTGTTGCAAGCGTCTGTGTTGCGTCATGTTTCCAGTGTCACAGCTTCTAGAGACAATTAAAATTGCAATTGATGATATAGGATCATTAATGGCCCAACTGATCAAGCATCTTCTCAACATCTTGAGAAGAAGATATACCGCTTCGTACCCAGAGTGAGTGAGTGAGTGAGTGAGTGAGTGAGTGAATGAGTGAGTTAGTGCTTAGAATGCAGGGAACTCGAACACAGACGCTGGTGTTGACCCTTCAAAGGTGGGTACCACACATACCACATACCACACACACACACACACACACACACACAGATCTCTCTGTGCTCCACTCTCACACACACACACGCGCACACACACGCACACACACACAGATCTCTCTGTGCTCCACTCTCACACACACGCGCACACACACACACACACACACAGATCTCTCTGTGCTCCACTCTCACACACACACACACACACACACAGATCTCTCTGTGCTGGGCCTTACTTGAGCTCATGTTGCTCGCTTCAGTACTCCTTAGGTTTTCTTCAGCTCGCCTTGGTTTGTTTATATAAAGTTACTTGTTGAACTGGTTTTGTAACGTACACATTTGAAAAGAGAGAGTTGGAAACTGCTCGTGTCGCATGATTCACTGCCTCCAATACCTCCACTTAAAAAAAAAACTGTCTGCTTTTGCTTATTTTCAAATCAAAAGCACATTTTTTACAAGGTTCAAAACCTTAAATATTGTATAAAATGCAAAGTTCTGCAAAAACAAAGGCAGCTGAAAAGCTATTACTGTAATACACATTTTTTGCACATATAGATCAATGAAATAAATTGAAGTACAGTAATATACCGGGTCAGAGAGGAGCAAATATAACAATTTGTCCTGCAATCTCAAGTGCTGGTTTGGTCTTTCACAAATGCCAGATTGGTCCCTATAACAGTGACCTCCTTCTTTCGTTCTTGAAACGAAACCAACAACTGGTTCCAGAAGCAGAAAGGGAACAGGTGGGAGGAAACACGAGGACATTTGTGATGGGACAATGTAGCATTCTGTCATTCTCATGTCATCACAAACTGGTTTATAGACCACCCAAGAGTGATGTCCCTTTTCCTCCCGCCCATCTCGCCTTTCCTCAACACCACTAAGGAACTTTTTTCAGTCTGGAGTTACGGCCCCATGACCAAATGTCCCTCCTGGATGCAATGGATCCCGGCTGCAGAGACATTTCAGCTGAAGACTGCCAGGGGTGAATAAGACATACCAAGCTTTTCTTTCCCAGGTGCATGGCAAGGGCCAACATCAGATGTGATGTGGATGAAAACATGTGGTCAACTGCCGAAGACCACTTACATTACACATAACAAGACTTTCAGTTTTGTATCCTGTTTTTTCCCCTTGTGTGGCTTTTTTGTATATGTGTATTTTTACACATATGGGACCATGGCTAATTATGTTTACAATTATGGTAATAATTTTTGGGTTAGGCCACCATTTACAGTAAAGTCCCTAATACAGTAAAATATACCATTTACTGCAAAACTGTTACTGACTCATTTTTTCTCTAATCTACATTCCATATAGTACCTAACAGTAAATATCACTCATTGTGTACACAGTATGTTGCCAAAAATGCACGCATAAAAAAAAAGTCCAAATGAAGCAGATTACAGTAAAAATGAACTGACCAAGGAAACAACAGATGTTACTGTAAAATATCTGTTGTTTGCTGGGAGAGAGTAAAATATTACATGTAATACTGTTTCTGTATTGCCATCAAATCATCTTTTTTTTTATAGTGTTTGTGCAGTGATTGACTATGTTCATCTCAAATAGAGAATCTGTGCTAGTGTTTGAAGGAATGATTGGATACTGAACCAGGTTTGCTGTGTTTTAACAAAGTTAGTCTATAAAGAGAAAACTTTGTTTGCGTTGTGAAATGCAGAGTTGGTATTTAGTCAAGAAAATGCGCTTTTGAACAGGATATTAACTATTTGGCTATTTGTATGAGATAAATGTGTTGCTGTGTTTAGAGTTTTGAAAATGTATCTCAAATATTGGGAAACGCATGTTAGCAGTCGTAAAAAATTAAAGTAAAAGTAGAAATGTACAGTGTCAGGAATTAAGAGCTTAATTAAACAAAACAAAAATAAAACCATTTATAATAACAGTAGAAATAATTTAAAGTGTCAAGAATTATTCGTCAAAGGCCTTTTTAATAAGGCTTAAGTTTGGCTTTAAACAGAACCAGTTTAAAGCCAACCATTTTGGCTGATGATATAAAGACTGTTGGAAAACTTTGCTCTGAACTTCTGATCAATCCATATCAATATCCAGGCCCGTAGCCAGCATTGTGATGGGGGGGATCTTTTTCCCCCAAAAGTGGACTTCATTTGGCTCTCTACTCCAATGCCCCCTAAATACACGAGCACACTTCAAACCTTTTATTGTAAACTAGGGGTGGGCATAGATAAATTTTTTAAATCTAGATTAACCTCACTGAAATCTTGAAATTAATCTAGATTAATCTATATTAAAATGGCTTATATGCGTGCTACTCAAGTAATGACTAAAAGTCAGTTTTTGAGATAGGATTTCTTAATACAGAGGGTGCATTAGACCAGGGGCTCATCTCCTGTTTTCAAAATGCATCAATGACTGCTTGAGGAAGCTGTTCTACTTTGATACTTGAAGAAAAAAAACATGCTCAATAAAATGTAGGCTACTCGTGTTCAACGGTTTATTCAGTTAAACATGAATTTGTAAGCTTACATACTGTACATTAAAAGGGGTTGATAACATGTTTATTCAGCTAAACATGATATTTGAAATGTAAGCCAACATTTAGTACATTTAACCTCACGGACGTAATTTGGGGGGGACTTTTTCAAAAGCCGGTTTTGGTCCTCTGCAGTTTTAACGGTTAATAAAAAGAAATATTTAAATAGCGACGAATCTAGCGCTAGGACCATGCAGAAAAAGACCGCTCCGAGCTCCGCTCCGGTAACACTTTACGTTCCTAAAAATTAATTTTCCATGAAGCAAACCTGGCGACTTCGTGGCTGCGTCCATGTAAACACACGTACGATTTGTAATTCACAGGTTTGAAAACTCGTTCTCGCCCCTACTGTGCAATTTGGTTAGGAATACAGCCGAGCTAAACTATCAAGTTGAAAGTCATCATAGTTTGCTTACCCATTTTGACCCAGTTCCCAACCCAACTTTAAGAATAGATTAACGGCGATAATTTTTATATCGCCCGATAAGAGTATCAAATTAACGAACGCCGTTAACGGCCCACCACTATTTTAAACATATTATTAATTTTAAGCAAGGTTGCCAACTTTTCAAAATCACTAGTGAGATTAGATTTGGGGGCGGGGAGGGGGTAGTAACTCATTGAATCATAGATGTGGATCAGCGGTAAATAAACTAGTTTTTTTTTAGCGTGAGAAATTGGAAGTGTGGCATGTGAGCGTGTGAAGACAGTCAAATGCGTGTGTCTCACGCTCATTGCGTGAGAGTTGGCAACACTGTTATAAGTTTGTTGTGAGTCTGTTGTTGCTGTCCTTATTTGTTCGTCTGTATATTAACCGGAGATTAACAATTCATTCATTGAATAGCCTACCTATCTTGAGGGGCATGTGTGTACGGAGGGAGGGTGCGGGGGAGGGGGGGGGGGGGTCGAACAAACCCTTCGATCCCCCCTGGCTACGGGCCTGATATCAGACTTAAAATAATGTACCAATTTAATCCCCACCCACTTCCGGTTAAATCACGCCCCATTCAGGTTTAGACCCCATCCACTCCCGAGTACCGATATGGATACAGATAATTTAGATGGTTGAACAGATTCAGATAGTGGTGTTCTCGCTCAACACTAGTAGCTATCGAAAGGTAGAAAAGAAAATGTATGAAAAACAATTTTTTGAAGTGGGGGATGGTGTTGCGACCTAGTTTTAAATATAAGAAAATGTATTTATCTTATGTTTTTATTTATTGGAACAGAACACCAATATGGAAGTAAATTCATTTCATTGTATCTTGATTTTCATTAATTTTGAAAGTTGGGTTTTATTTATTTCTTTTTCTGTTATGCACAAGAGGTCATAGTTCAATGAAGTAAACGGGAGGTGACAGAAAGAGGAGTGTGTAGCGTTGGTAAAAGAGATTTTTTTCATCTGCGGTGTAGATGTCCAATGCATGTACTTGCATGCTGTGTGCCTTGTGTAAATGTAACTCCACCACCGAACTGGCAAAATAAAGTTGCAAAGCGTGAAGTCAAGTCTCTTCAAGGGTGCAACACACTGACTTCCTGCATTGAGGTGATTCTTGTAATGCTGCCTTGCTCCAGACACTCTTTCCCACAGAAGTCCCAGCCACACATACCGGGTCATGTGTGTCCCTCATTATCCATCCTTATAAAGCAAGAACTGTTTCTCATTCATTGCAATTGCAGCGTGATTGTTTGATGCAAAAGAGAAACACATCAGAATTCAGTCTTTTAACCTTGTAACATTTAAACATTTATTAAAGCTTACAAAGATCTTTGGAGAGCAAAGACCTGCTTTGTGTATGTGTTTATTCTCTTGGACAACACAACAATATTACATTCTACATTTACGGCATTTGACAGACGCCCTTATCCAGAGCGACTTACATTTTTATCTCATTTTTATACAAGTGAGCAATTGAGGGTTAAGGGCCTTGCTCAGGGGCACCTCAGCCATGGCCTCAGGTCTGGGGATCGAACCCACGACCCTCCGGTCACAAGACCAGTTCCCTAACCACCAGGCCATGACTGCCCTTATTTGTATTTGTATTTGTTCCTATGCTCACAGATTCTAGGTGCTTGTCTAACTTAAATCCCTTAATATCTTATTTTTCCATCATCATCACTTTAACATGATAATACAGTTACACTGCAGTTTTTATAGGAATACATATATATTCATGCATACAAAATGGTAGGGAATTACAACCTATCATAATGATACCATAACAGTCATAGATCATAAGGTAACAAAAATACCTAAAGTGTTAAGATGATCAAAGCAATAGTTCTTACATTTTAGTAGTCAACAAAATATAAAACACAAAAAACATCCAGGCCAGGTTTCAGTATGCTGACAGTACATTAAAAAACATGACATAAAAAAAGAATAATAATAAATCTTGACTTTTAAGAGGTTATCTGTAAAATAAATGCTGTCCTTAAAGCATTGTGCACATCTCTGTATAGGAGTCTTCTAGACAAGAACTTCTCATACACACCTCAGAGCAACGCCGTTATGAAGCATTATAAAAAGAAAATATCTTGATTTACCAGAGAGAACAATTACATATTCTTCATGCTTTGGTTCTTATGGTGATAAATGTGGGTTTCTTATTAGGTCTTTCATGAATGAAAGTCTCTGTATAAAATTCAAGGTTGAAGGGAATTCTGAGACTGTACTCATGTTTGGAATTCCAAATGGACAAATCTTAGCCTGACACTCTTGCAATTTAATACTCCACTCACATCTGCTGTTTTAGTGCTGCTAAATGATCATATTCATCCTTAGAGGGTGTTATCCGAGACTTGTGACATCCACTGCAATTTAATATTGCAGTCCACTGACAGATAGATCACTGGGTTGACAAAACTATGAGCTGCTGCCAGAACAGTACCAGGTGGTAATGTATATTTTAACAGATTGGGTGATGGCATATTGACCTGAAGCAGCCCCATGAAAAGTAGTGGCGTCCAGCATACAAAGTATGCCACTTTAATTACACTGATGACGCGCTTATAAGTCCCATCCAGATCATGATGCCTTCGCCGTGTCAGACAGCAGCTGACGAACACCACAAAAGCGGGGACCAAAATTCCTAGCATGAACCTACACACAACAACGATAATATGCCATTTCCTGCCTTCGTCCGTTGTTTTCTTTTCTTCTATGTCATAGTCGTCGATACATTCTTGCCCATTCTCAGTGTACCGAAGTTCTCGAGAGAATAACGATGGGATGCTTAGGACGGCCCCAAATGTCCACGCGCTCAGGATCAAGGTCATGGACATCCTGTGGCTAAGGCATCTGGTGCGAAGACCCTTATAGCAGTTGCAGCTGGTCATACTGCTGCTGATGCTCCACAGGCTCAGAACTGCTGCCGTGCTAAACATGCTGGTGTAGGTCACGTAGGACGAGACCTTGCACAGAGTCGCTCCGTAGTGCCAGTTGAAGTGGTGCCATGCGTAGAGTAACTGCAGAGGCAGGAACGCGCAGCAGAGCAGATGTGTCATGGCCAGGGCCAGCACCCAGATGTTGATGTTTTTTCTCAACTTATGATATGAGCAACATCCAGTCACAATGACTAAAAAGTTGAGTGGTATGCCAAGAATGCAGATGATGAGATATCCAACAATGTACAACATCCTGAAGCTGTTTAGGTATGTAGCCTCTTCTTGGACTTTTACCTCAAATATTCCATAATCATCTCCATAGTCATCAGATGTATTGGAAGACATCTTGGAACTTCTGCAATAACAGACAGTAAACAGCACATAACACTTAAATGTAGGAGTGACATTTAGTGATTGTTGCACTTACAAAGACATGGCTGTTGCACTCCTACTCAATCTCATTGAGTACCTGAACCAGATCTGACACATGGCATGAACTGAATAACACTGAGATCATTACTGTTGCCATGCGAACAAGCATGTCTTTGCAAGTAAGAGCTTGAAATATATTAATAGAAAGAAAGAAGTTATACAGGACGGAACATGTATTCTTTTGAACATTACGCCATCAGGCAAAGAGATCTTGGAGTATGCTTAAAAAGCCAGACTAATATATGCAGACAAAATGCTTGATTTTTGGTGTAACTTCAGCTTAAGTGAAACTCCTACAAGAAAGTAACATGATTCATTTTGCCTACAAAATGTTTTTCCTGTGTTTTGCTGATACCAAAAGACTATACTGTGTTGTATGACCGTTTTAGTATGTATGCATATATCTGAAATACAGAACACAAACCATTATTTTTGTAACATAACAAGAAATGCAGATAACTTATTGAGTATTCTTACCTCAGAAAGTTAAGCTAATCAGTAAAATGTTGGTGCTTCCTTTCTGAAGCTGAAGACGAATGAACTAGTATCCCATGTAGTTGATACATTATAATAACTGGTAAGTTGAGAGTGCACTGATGGTCCATCCCTTGACTTTCCTCCCCCTTAAAGTGACATACAGATGCCAAAAGAGCACAGAAAATGTTGACAGTTTGAAGTTCACTGGCTCAAGTTCACTGAAGTTCAAGTAACATTCCTTTTAGATGCGATGATTTTACTTACCGGTACATTTAGTCTCCACAATAGGCATTTGTTAATAGGCATATAGATACTTATGTACTCATGTAACAGCCCTTCCCCCTGATGTGTGTCTGCTACATTTCCATTGTGTGTGTGAGAGCCATGTGCTTATGTGCTGCACCCGTCTTATTACCCATATCGAACAAAAACAGTATGATTCTTATAAGGCTAGAAATGTCTTTCTTACTTAAATCATATATGTCTACATACTATGTTTGTTATATGTTCATCACAAGCAGTGTTGGGGAGTAACAAATTACGTGACGTAATTTAATTACAAAAAAAGTGTAACTGTAATTCGTTACAGTTACAATGAGAAAATATGTAATTCAGTTACAGTTACTTCTGGAAATATTAAGAATTACAATTTTAGTTACATAAAAAAATATAAACAAAACCTTTGTGAAATATTTAATGATATTTTTTATTGCTTTGCGACCTATATCGCTGTTTCCCACTGTCACGTATGGCCGCACCCTCCTCCCTTAGCTGTCACTCCGGGTTCCCTCGTGTCTGTGTTCCTTGCCCGTTCACCCCGCCCTGCTCGTTTGTCTCCGTGATTCCTTATTTATTACCACGCCCCTGTGTCATTGTCATCACCTGTTTCTTGTTTCGGCTCTGTGTATATTAGCCCCTGAGTCTCCCTTGTCCTTCATCGGTTATTTTGGTTGTCCTGGTTGTTCGTGTTGTGTTCAAGTTTTGATTCTGATCGCCTGTTATTCTCGTTTCCTGTGTCTCCCTGCCTTGTTCGCATTTCCTTGTTTTCGTCATGCCTGTCTATGCATGTTTTTTGGACTGCCCTCCCGTTATGACCCCGGACTGCTTCTCTGACTCCGATGATGGTATGCCCTGTAATAATATGTTCATACTTCCTGACCCTCATTAGGATTCTGGCAGCACTGTTTTGAATTTATTGTAATGCCTGGATGTCCTTGCCAGAAATCCCATAAAAAAGACTGTTGCAGTAGTCCAACCTTGAGGAAATAAGCATGACAGTTAATATTTAGTACACTTGACCAGCATGAGCTTTTAAAAATTTTAGTGAACTGGATGGAGAGAAAACACTGATGTGTGGAAGAAATATGAATATTTGCAATATCTATTTCTGTTGGTACGGCGACAGGTGATGGCACGGGGATACGGTGATGGGGGGGTTGATCTGCTGCTGTACGGGAGGTGATGCCAAATATAGTAAAATCCATAATAGTAAAAAATACCCAAATTAACCCTATACTGCATCTATGACCCCCTTTGATGCTTTACAGCCCAATGGCTGCATTTCTGAGCGAATGGTACTAGTACACTTCAACACTAGATATCTCAAGTTGTACATATAGGAAAATGATCATTCAGGGCTCAAACTGAAGAAGACAGTTAGGCCAACATATTGATTCATCTCTAGGCTTATATTTCCATAATTGTGGTTTTATTTGAGAGCTTATATTACAGAAGAACATGGCCAAAAAAACTTGAGCTTGAACTTGAAATTGACCAGTATGTATATTCACATAGTTATTCTAATCTGTCTATAAATTTGCAATGTATTTCGCTATGGTCTTTTCTAATAACTCAGAAAAAATGGAGCAAATCCATGCAAGCATTGCAAAGTTATTCCACTTTGTCCAAGGTATGTCAAGTTCAACATTCCAATGTCCAAGTATGCTAAGTATGGGACACACCCGGTACACACCCATAGCCAACCAAGCTAACATGCTAACAAATTCCATACACGAAACCGAGGAGCTATTTCAAACAACAACAAAGCACATATTACAGAAAGACTAGAAAATTACAATGAATAAATTCCACGTCCAATTATGAACGGTACGTTATGATATTTATGTCTAATATAGTCCGACAGGCTAAGCTAAGCTTACGTCGCCAACTCCGGTAGCATCCGACGCGATACCGAGTACTCCAGCACTCAAAAGCTCCAATACTGTTTATAATCTAATGTTTAGTATTAGATTATATATTTTGTACAAAATCGCTTATGAAAAATTATCCATTTTTACTCACGAGTACGTAGAATCGCGTTGTAGCCGGTGTTCAAAATTCAAAATTGCTCATATATTCCATAAAAAGTAATCCTTTTATCCTGTGATGTTCAAAAGTATCCACAATCAGAATAAAAACGAACAAAATGATCCATGACTGCGAACAGTGTGTTCTGGGGAGCTTAGCTTAGGTTAGCAAAGGTTAGCTTATGTTGCTATGCTAGCGGACCCACATTGGAAATGAACCGTGACTTTCCGAGGGCTCGATTTAAAAATATAATTGACCAATCATGGCAAATGAGGGCTGGTTGGCTTCAGAAGGAGGTAATTTATTGGTTAGAACAGCTTTCAATCACTTCTAAGGCGCCAGAATGTCTGTAGAGCCAACTGGATCACCCCACCTCCCCCTCCCCGGTGAGAGGTTGTAAAACCTGTCACTCAAAGTCACTACCCCCCTTCAGACCAATAAAAACCACTCAAATCAAAGCAGAACCGCTGCAGCTTTGTAATTAGAGGACAAATCAGCTTTCAAAACGTTTCGGTGACGCGTAGGGGGCAGATTTGTCGGAGCGTCTCATCCAGGAAGTGGATTACGGACAATTTTGCAGTGAGGTGAGCAAGCTTTTTAAGGTACTTAACTACAACGGATATACGATGTTAAGGTCTTAAATTAAAGCCTTATTAGTATACGATTTTTAGGTGACAAAACATTAAGACATCTCACATCATAAATATGTTTTTTAAATGGACATGTTGGAAGACCCCCCCACGGGGTGCACTTTTGCCGCCAACTTCAAAGCCAGATATCTCGCGATCGGCTGCACGTAGACGGCTGAAACTCGGTAGGCATGTAGACGGCATAGGACGTTTTGAATTTATCGCTTTTGTTCGGAGATTCATTAATGTTTAATATGTTTTATAAGGCCGGGCCCACTAGGGGGCGCTTTGCAATATTGAAAAGTGGCCACCCTATATACAACCAGCTTTGTTCACTCACAATGTTTTTCAGTGTTCTGCAGGTGCCAAACACACATCACATGCATCTTGTGCTGTCCATATTTTATTAAGAAGTGAACAATAATCATTGAACCATTGAACATAGCGATACTAAACATAATACATGTCAAACATGACATTCAGACACTGTCCGATTCACAGATTAAAAAAAGAGGTACTTCAAGAGGTGCGAGTAAGAAGAGTAGTCCATTGGAATGCAGAATGCGGATTGGTTTACTTCTCACTTTAGACCCGCGGGGACGCTAGCGAACGATCCAGGAGGAGCAAGTAACTAGTAGACTACTATGATTGTGAATGTAGCAAAACGGTGACAGAAGCTACAGCAGCGACTAAAAATAATAGCAACATAACAGCAACAGCTTAGTAGCTTTCACACGGCAAGCCTTTCGTGACACGGTCTTCCCTGTCGTCTTCTCTCACGATAATGTAGCGCTGGAAGAAATATGACACCTGTCTTGTCAATGGATGGAGGCAGATCCGTAAAAGCGAGAAGCCGGTTTCGCCATTCCAGATGGCTCAGTCAAAACCTTTACGTCTTAATGAACCAATAAATACATCAGCGGCGAAAATGAGTATAAAAAATACCAGGGTTCACGTGTTTTTATTTTGTCACAAAAGGCTTCTAACATGGGCTAAAGCACAGGGTAGACTATCAAATGACAAGAGTTTACAACTTCATCTTCAACCTTTTCAGCCCTGGCGCGAATGTTATCCTCACACGTCCCTGGATTCACCAGTTAGAACTACAAAAAAATCTTGTTTCTTATTTTACGTCACCGTTAAATATCTACCTATTTTTCACAAGTTTGTTTTACCGCAAAATAGTTCGGTAGACAAGAAAGTTACTTATATTTCACATAACTCTGAATACCTCTGATTCAACCCCTAGAAAGGTTCCAGATAGTCTAGCCCACATTTCCCAGAATTCCAAGCAGGTCTATAAAGACAGGCTCAGTAAACCCACACTCCCTCTTAAGCACTAACCCACGCTGCAGACATGGCTCCTGGGGAACAAACACAGAAGGCAGGAAGACAGATCTGGGTAAGCCCAATAAAATGCTACCACTGTCCCTACCTATGGTCTGACTCTTGTTGCTGGCGTGCCCTCCTAGCATAGAAAAGTACATGTTTTAAAAATGCTAAACCATTGGCACAAGGTATGAACTGTGTTACACATTATAAAGAGAGCTCCTATAAGTCAGGCGTACTCCAATTTTGGCAGATACGTGTGACCAGAGATCCGGGGGGGGGGGGTTGTGGTGTTTTGTCCGAAACGATATGTGGTAGAAACACCCCTCAAAACAGGGGAATGAACATTTACCTGACCAATTTTAATGTTGCTATGTGTTTCAGGTTTGAAAAGTGCTGGAATTTAGGTTAAAGTACTTTAAAATGCTTGAAATTGTAACTACTTGGTTTCACAACAAATATCTGTCTGACTGAATAGTTCTCTTGTATTAGGTTAACAAATACAAGCCTCTTGTAATTCCAGGACGAAACATGAGAACGTGAAGACGTGAAGATTGGGCATTTTTAAAATAAACAACCATTAAATAATGTGATAAAAAGCAAATTATTTCGAGTATATGTATAAATATTTAACTTAATTATGTTTAACATGCTGGGAAATATTGAAATGCACCTTGAAAGTGACGTACAAGTGCTTGAACTCCACCTTATAAAGGTGTATGAACCCTGAAAACGTGACTTTGTTCATTGCGCTGAAGCGCGGCGCGCGCGAAGTTACAAAATTCGAGAGGTGCACAACCTCGCGAACCGACTGCGCGCGAGGCACTCGCGCACACGCGGAGCCTCAGCGATTACGTTATTTTCGCCGCGCGGACCCTCGCGCCGCTCGCGAAGCGTCAATCAGGCTTGTAGCCCGGGGGAGGGTGGCGAACGTAAGTTGTTGAGCGGGGGTGGCAAACGTAACACTCGTGACGGAGTGTTTTTTCAATAGCCCTGAAATAAATGTTACGGTTTTGTTTTGGTCCGTATCCAGTTAATCAGGAATGAGATTGGGTCTGCACAGGACTGCGTTCGGGTCCGGATCCGGACCGCGGTCCGCCAGTTGAGTACCCCTGCTATAAGTGTATGGTTTCATATTCACTGGTGTCTTTATTTGGTGTCTTTATACCTATAAGCTCATTGAGCTACATTTAAACATTTAAAACCACATAAACTCCCCAACACTACCAACCCACACACACAACCCATATGCTGTTACACATGTGGGCCTTAGTGGGCCATCACAAGCTGTGAATAGTTTCAGCTGCCGCTCAAACGAAATAATCTTTTCGAACAAGGTTATTGTTGCCCTGCAGTTTCTGATTGAGCTCATTCAGGTGGCCTGTAATATTGATCAGGAAACTTAGATCTGCCAACTAAGTGTCATCACTCATAACGCTGGTGTCGCGTCCGTTGGCATTCAAGAACTGTTGTATTTCAACTCTGAGTGCTATAAATCATTTCAGGACTGATCCTCAACTTAACCAGTGGACTTCATTGTGGTAAAGTACATCACTAAAAGTAGCTTCGACTTCTTCCAAAAATTGAAATTGGCGATGCTTTAGTCCCCTAGCTCGTATGAAGTTCACACTTTTGACTACGAAGTCCATCACATGATTGAACTTTAAAGTTTTAGCACACAGGGCTTCCTGATGAATAATGCAGTGATGTTTGAACAGTTCTTGTCTATGTCCTTTAGTTTATAAGTGTCGTTCAACATGGCCCAGAAAACCGCTTGTATTAAAACATATTGAAATGATTGCACATAGCCTATTGAACCAATACCTAACACAGTGTTTATTATTTAATGCTTAAATGAATAAAGCAATACTTTCTTATGGATCTGTCAGTAATTTCAAGTGAAAACATTTTTCAACAAGCAAACAGATAAAAACTTCACTACCTTCATAGAAAACATGTCCTGTACATTAAATTAATAAAGTAATAAAGGTTTGAAAAGTGCTGGAATTTAGGCTAAAGTACTTTGTTTAACAACAAATAGCTATCTGACTGAACAGTTCTCTTGTATTACGTTCCAGGACAAAACATGAGAGAACGTGAAGACGTTAAGATGTGTTTTGGGTGTTTAGAAAATAAACAACCTTTAAATAATGTGAATAAAAAGTGAAGTATTTCGAATCATTTCGAATATATGTATAAATATTTAACTTAAGTTTAACGTGATGAGAAATATTGAAATGGACCTTGAAAGTGACGTACAAGTGCTTGAATTCCACCTTGTAAAGGTGTATGAACCCTGCAAATATGACTTTGTTCAATGCGCTGAGGCGCGCGCGCAGTTACAAATTTCGAGATGTGCACGACCTCGCGAATCGGCAGCGCGTGACAGCGTCGTTACATGGCCAGATGAGGACCTCCCTCCTCTGATCTCGCCAGCCACTCCCCAAAGGACCCCAAATATTTTTTTGCGGGGGAGTGGTGGCCACTCTCCTCAAGAGTGGCCGGCCCAGCCCGAGGACATCAGCCCGGAGGTCCCGCCTCCCGAGGACGTCAGCCCGGGGGTCCCGCCTCCAGAGGACGACAGCCCGGCGATCCCGCCCCCCGAGGACATCAGTTCAGCGGTCTATCCGGCTCCGCCTGTTCCCGCTGCCCGCCAGCCGGCCCCGCCTGTTCCCGTGGCCCGCCTGCTGACGTCCATGTGCAAACATTTGCAAACGAAGTTTCATTTATATATAACTATTAATTAAAATTTTAATTCATAGTATTGTATATAATAAATTAAACTCCATTTGGCAAGAGGTGTCCAAACTTTTGCATATGACTGTATGTGATGTTTGCTAAAAATGTATATATAATATAAAATAACCCATCGCTGCATTCAAAATTGCTCCCTATCACATCTATTTGTACTATTTACCATTAGTTGACACAAGATAGTGCACTATTTCTGTAATAGGGGGCGAACGCAGAGGATTGATCTCGTGATCTGCCATGCTTAATTTCTTATGCAATCACGTGACAGTGAGTCGTCATTTCCTGGTCTCGGGGATGAGATTGGTCTCAGAGAGGAGATGGCCAGACGCTGTTGCGCTGTTCACCGCCGGTTCTCTCGTTCATTATTGGTTGTAATACTTATAAACTAGAGCTAGCTAGCTACTCTAGATAACAAATTTTCTGTACTTTTAATACACAAGAAAAAAGAAAAATATTACATATTGCACATCAGTGGGGAACCGTCAGGGCCCTCTACGCCCTCTCAGAGGGCCTAAAATATTCTTAAAACATTATATATATATAATTATCCAATTTTATTTTATCTACTCGCAGTTTTACAATCGACATCTAAACAATTACAAAAATGTAAGCAAATAAATTATTCACCCGTGTCTATTCAGTCTGTGTTGGAAGGTGAGGGGTTAAGTGGAATCCTGTGAGCCTGTGTCTCCCCATATCAGAACTGTGATGCCCGCTGTTCATTTTACAGAGGGCCAGGCCGTTATAATTCAGCGCAATACCAGTTTCAAATGACAGTAAAATTGACCAATCATGGTATGAACGTGTGTGGGGGTATACGTGTGTGAGTATGTGTTTAGGATGCCTACTCTCGGCGGTGGGGGTAGTGGGGGCCGGGATTGGATATGGTGACGGGGTGGGATGTCCCCCCCCAGTCTCCCCGGGTTGGCCGCTCCCTGCCTCGGGTTGGGGCAGCGAGGCTCGGTGCCCAATGAGCCAGCTAGCAAGCAGGCTTTCCTCTTCCAGATAGGGCTGTCGCGGTGAAAGAATTTCCCCTGCGGTTATTTATGGTGGCTCAACACCGCGATATGCGTCATTTGTCGTCTAAAATCTTAATTTTAGAGCTATATAATTGTTTCATTGTTTTTATTGTAAAGGGGTTCTTATTGTTTTTAAATTGCAAAGAAGACACAGTTTTAGGAGCAGTTAAATATGTGTTTATTGTCAAATAGAGAACACAGAAGTCAAATGAGATGCAGTAAGAACCCATGCTCTTTCGCTTTCTTAAAAGTGTAGGGTAAATATTTTAAACGAGACTTTAAACACAAAAAGAATTTAATAAATAAATCAATAAAACGAAATCTTTCCTTAACCAGAAGAATAACGTCTCAGCTTAAACCTGAGTTGTCACGTCCCTGTTGCGCGCTAAGAAAACCAACATATTCACCTTATGTGGTTTCAGTGAGGAGCGGAAAGGGCTAACAATATTCCCGGCAGTACTAAAAACTTGCTCTGATGGTGTGCTTGTTGCACAAATGCACATGTACTTGCGGGCGATTTTGGAGAGCAGAGGAAATCTAGCCTCATTGACGCACCACCAGGCGAGTGGATCTGCGTGGATTTGACTTGAACCCGAAATGCTCCCAAACCGGCGAAGTCGCTTTTTGTTTTTTGATCACTTTCCCCTCGCATGGGAAAAAACACAAATATTGCGGTTGTTGTGGTTAATTCCCGTACGTTGCGATTTTCTCGTCAATAGCGCGGTATTGCTATACTGCGGTTATCGCGACAGCCCTACTTCCAGAGGACCATTTCCTCTGGACCTACCCCCCCCCCCCCCCCCCCACACACACACACACACAGTCCTTTTACATTTAGGATCCTGGGGGGCAGGCATGTTACCCAGAGGTTGACAAGGTGGGCCTGCTGCCATGGTTCACCCGTCTCCTCACCACTGTCTGTCCCTCAGTTTTTACTGCACTTTAGACATTGAGGGCCTTTGAGGGGACGGTGTGGACATACACTGACCAGTGGCCTGGGCCCTTGCCCACGTTTGTCCCAGCACCTGTCCCCTCAATTTTACCTGCACCATAGTATCACACACTACCACACATACATATACACCAACACTTACACACAACACAGTACTGGGGGTGGAGGGGTGGGAAGGCCTTCCTTCACCCGTTTCCTGCTCCCTGCCGGGGCGGGGGTGGGTCGCTAGCGTGGGGCTGGGCTGGGGGCGTCCTGGGGCTGCTGCCGGTCCTTGCTGGTCCAGCCATTTGCCCCCGCCGCAGAGAGTGTGTTAGTTTGGATGAATGTGTGTTTTTGTCCTTGTCTCTGTTGGTATAGGTAGATGAGTACGTGTTGGGTGGGGGGATATGGGGACGTGTGTATATATTGGGGTGAATGTGTGAGTACATATGTGGGGGTATATATGTCCACAAAAGTGTATATATGTGGGTGAACGTGTGTGGGAATGTATGTTGAGGTGAATGTACATGTGTGTGTAGGTGTAGATATGTGAGGGTCTACATATGAGGGTGAGTTTGGGGGTGTGTGTGTGTATATGTATGTGTTTAAGGATGGGTGTAGGTGTATACATGGTAAGGGTGTATATAAGGGGTAGTGTGCAGGTATGTAGGGGGGTATATATGGGGGTGATTGTAAGTAAGAGTGTATGTGTGGGGCCGGTTGGTTCTGGGTCTGGGGCTTATTGTGCTCGGTCCTCTCCCGGCTGCTCCCCTGTGATTACTGCTCTACTCCAGAGGAGGGGTGCCTTGGGGTTCCGGGGCCTGGATTGGTGCTCCGGCGTGGGGGCGGTTGGCCCGCTCCCCTGGGCGGTTGTGGTCCGGGGCGGCGCGGGACTCCTCGGTGGGAGGGGGGCCCTGCCGGGTGGTGGGTGGTTCCCCAGGGCGCGTGGCGCTGGGGCTTTGCTACTGGCCCATGGCGGGGGGGCTCTGTTTCCTCTGGTTCCCCTGGACCTGCACTCCTTGGCTGGGGAGGCGCTGTCCGGGGTCTCCCTTTCCCTCCCGGGCTGGGGCGGGCGTGCGGGGGTCACTGGGAAGTGCGGCCCTGGGACTCCACAGCTCCTGGGGGGGCCATGGGTGGGTGGGATTCCCGGGCCTTTCTCTGCCTACCTCTGGCCTCTGGGGGGAATGTTGTCGCAGCTCTCTACCCTCGCTGGCAAGTACATTCTGTACATTTATCCTATGTTGTACTTTTGTGTTGCACATAAACACACATTCATACATACATATACATCAGTCATTTGTGCTGTATGTCTTGGGTACACTTTCTGCTCTACTTTGCAGTGGTCATTTGAGCTGGTTGGTTTTTTTTTTTTTTTTTTTTTTATATATATGCGTGTGTATATATATGTATTAGGGGTGGGACGCGATTAAAAAAATTAATCGAATTAATCGGAAGCTTTGTAATTAATTAATCGAAATTAATCGCATTTTAATCGCATTTCAGTATTTAACATGAGAAATATTAATTTAAGTTTGAATGATGAATGAATCAATGAACATAATCATAAACTTCAACATCTTGTTTATTTTTCCACCAGTCTACTATGAAGACCAATATATGTGTAGTGTGCAGAAAACAGTTCAGAACATTGGAAATTCTGACCAAAAATGTTGTTTAATTTAGGGAGTTTTGCTCAGGATATTGGAAGTATTGAAGTAAATCAGAAGATGTTTTTTAATACTATTTTAGATGGTAGACTTTCTTTAATTTCCCAGGCCTCTGCCATAGGCATCTTCATAGTGCCTAGAAGTGGTCTTCTGCATGCTCAAAGCAAATGACTGGATCTTCATCATCTATAGATTCATCATCTATAATATGAGCTGTCACACCAAGATCATTCTTGTTGCTAACAGAGGTCCAGTGATCCCCAGTCAGAGCCACATTTGTGGCACTCTTCACAATAACCTGTTTTAATTCTTTCCTCATCATACAGCTGCTGGATTTTCTTCGACATTGTCTTTCTGGGGTGAGTTTCCCAAAACGTTCTTAGTGCCAAGTACTTCGTCACCTCGTTCTTACGTACGAGGTTAAGAAGTACTTGGCGCTAAGAACGTTTTGGGAAACTCACCCCTGGACGGTAGTTCGTAACTTGCATCAGTTGACGCAATTCGCAGCGCTTCTTGTAAGCATTTATCTTTGACCACAGAGAGCGGACAACACAAATAATGTGACGCATCATGTATAAACGCGTGCGGAGTCGCGCGCTACGGCCATTCGCGAAAGTTTAATCCAGTCTTAATGGTCCAATGAAGGTCATTTAAAAACCAGGACGTTTCCTCACAGGATGTGAATTACGGACGTTTGGTCACCCTATCGTACTAGGAATACATTTAGCAGCTAAGTTATCATTACTGACCTGCGCGTTAAGCTGGGCGTACACTGTGCGATTTTTGGCCCATTTTCAGCCGATTTTTCACTCGTTTCGGCTCAATCGCGTGTCGTGCATCGTATAGTTTACACAGGTAAACGAGGAACGATTCACACCTCACGACCAACTCCCGATCAGAAATCGCAGCGTCGCAAGAACATCAAACATGTTTGAAATTCAAATCGCTCCTCGTGAGAGTATCGCACTGTTGAAGCAGCTCCACGAGCCGACTCTCCCTGCGATTTAGTCGTACAGTTTGAGCTGGAGCTGAGTACACGATTTAAAATATCGCACAGTGTACGCCCAGCTTTAGCCGCAACATGTTTTGCGTTGAGGTGGTAACGAAGGGTGGAAGTGCTCCTGTGATAAGCGAACTCCTTCCTACATAAAGTGTAAATAACACTATTTTTGTTTGTACTTCCATCTGAAAGTTTCTTATATTTAAATTTCCCATCCACCAGCGTAGCCTCTTCAGTCATCTCCATCATGATCATCTTATTGTGTGTCCATAATCTGTATGCCCGGAACTCGCGCACTGAGAAACGGTGCAAAAGTGTCTCGTCCGTTAAATGCGTTAAATGCGTTAAAATGCGTTAATTTTTTTAGTGCGTTAATTTTCCTGTAATTAATTAATCGAAATTAACGCGTTAAAGTCCCACCACTAATATGTATATATTTGTATATATGTATGTATGTTTTTTTTTCTTCCCCGCCCTTCTGTCTTTTCTCTTTTTCTCTCTCTCTCTTCTTTTCTTTCTATATTCTATCCTCTCATGGTCCACCTAACCCCAATAATTGTCATCACTTTATTATACAGAATTGTTATTATTTGATCTATTATTTGATATTAAAACAAAGTTGTCCTCCAAAGATAGGGGGGTGGAGGTGGGCCCAAAAAAAAAAAAAAATTGACCAATCATATCTTCCCTCTTAATGGGCGGGCTTAACTGTATGATAATTTCCGCCCGCTGTGGCGACGCTAGCTGTCGTTAGCGTATCGCCGCTAGCTAGTTTCGATTCATCCTTTTGACGTCCTCATTTACATATTCCGCTTCCGAGAACCACGGAGCTGTGAACCTTAATTTGTTTGGAAACTTATTTTGCTTAAGAAGTTATCTAGTACAGATATTATTGTTTATTGCGTTTCTAAACCTGTACTGTCGTCTCAGTTTTTTCTATATTCATTATTGCAGTTTATTAAGAGAGGAAAAAATTTCTTTTCGGGGGGGGGGGGGTAGCGGGCCCAGGTTTAATGGTCACCGTTCGCTACTGTTGCACATTAACAAGATGGAAAAGAAGGTAAACAAAAGTAGCTTAATGTTTGAAACTTAGGCCACTGGTGCGCACTAGACTACATGTCTTCCTCCACCTCTACCACCTGCTTAGCTCAGTCAGGTGAAAAGGTGGGGAATCATACATGGATTGGCACCCTTTATATTTTTTTTTACTATCGTTCCAGATTATGATGACATTCAAATCTAAACACATAGGATGGGTTTCGTTATCTATTATGAAGCTCTCTTTCTCACATGTATGCAGGCCATATACTTAGAATTCCCTATATTGAATTCATATGATTAGGGTAAAACTTATAAGACTCATGTATGATAAAAAAAAACTTTTTCATATGGATATATTCCGCTCATTAACATGTACATTTAACCCTTGTGTTTGTCTTGTGGTCATTGACCTACCCTATGTGGAGTGCTAAGTCTTACTACCTGCTTTTGTTTGTGACGGACCTGACCTTTGCATCCAGTGCCCACCCAACGTGATGACCTACATCTGACAAGCGTACCTAATTATTCACCAAATACACTTAAAATTTATTTTTTGTAATCTTCAAAAAATGTTATTCCAACGTAGATGCCACACCTCTGTGCCCAGCCACACACACTGGTCACTATTCTGCAAGCAACAATCATGCTCAAGTCACATCCCAGGTTTCAGTCACGAGTGTATTAGGAATCATCACTGTCCCCAGCCCTTCTTTGGCTTTTACTGTTTATCACTGCAGGTCCCCATCCACAGCATCCACCTCCACATGAGACTGCCATGCCAGTTCAAATCTCCTGCATTCTATATTTGTACTAACTATAAGGTAGGAACTATAATAATTTACATCGGGAAGAATATCCACCATTAATACCACTCTGCCTACTACTCAGAGTGAGGGACTTGGACTGCTAACATTTCCTCTAGATCTCAGTTGTTGTATAAAGAAGAGAGCCAAGAGAGCCATTCATGGTACCGTCAGAATCCTGCCCCCCTCATAAATATAATGGAGAGGGTCCCTTCGAGAGGTTCATATTGCAAAGCTGTGTGTATTATGAATGTCTCCTTTGTCCTTACCCACCAGAATTTCTAAAAGTGTTTTTATTACAATTTCCACAGGAAACTGTAATGGGCAGACGTAACATGTGGCCATAAAATTATGTTAATCTACAAACACTGCGCCATCTAGGGCCTCACTCCCTCACATACTAATATTCTTTTACACCTTTTGTTCTATGTATGGGTGAGAAAATCCATTTAAAAACTCTACAAACCCACTCCTAAATCAAGCTCGCTGAGATTTACAATCTACATTCTAATTTTCAGGAGTGTCCTGGCCACAACAGCGGCAACAAACTCCCTTTACTTGTTGCAAGGTAATTTGATCATATTTCATAAAACAAAATATTAAACATTTCATACCAAATCACTGTGACTTGGTACCAGAACAAAAACAGGATTATCTGGCCTGTTTGGGAGAGACAATAGTGGAGTTTTTGACTGGGTTATTTAACAGAATCATGGAAGGTCAGAAGATGCCTGAGGAGTGGAGACTGCATAATTGTGCCGATGTTCAAGAATAAGGGCGACGTTCAGAGCTGTAGTAATTACAGGGGAATAAAGTTGATAAGTCACAGCCTGAAAATCTGGGAATGAGTAGTGGAAGCTAGGCTTAGAGGAGTGGTAGAGATCTGTGAGCAGCAGTATGCTTTCATGCCAGCTAAGTGCACCACAGATGCTATGTTTGCTTTGAGAGTGTTAATGGAAAAGTATAGCAGGGTTCGTACGGTCATGAAAAACCTGGAAAAGTTATGGAATTTGAAAATAGCAATTTCCAGGCCTGGATAAGTTTTGGAAAAATAAAAAAATACTCAAATGTTTTGGAAAAGTCATGGAAATATGCTTGACACAATAAATGTATGTTGTTCTGATAACCGGAAGAAAAAATTAATAAATATAATATAGCCATTTTTTTTCATTGTGCGGACCGCTAACGTAACTTCACACATTAGTTCACTGCGTTAGCGTTGGACTCCAAGCGGAGCTGTAGATTGTACTTTGATGTAAATCGGCGTAATGCTGGTAAATGCCGATTAAACAATGACTGCTTCAGTTGGACAAATACAAGCTATGGCTTGTGAAAGACAAGGACACGGGGCGTGCAAAATGTGCACGGTTAACGATGGGGTTAGAGACTGAAAAGTCCGTCATAAAGCAGTTTTCGTCGTTAAGCGCGACCCTAGATTTAGATACGTTTTGATCGTAAACACAGTATAGAAAAAAACTAACGATGTCCTCGTGCGTACAACGCGAGAAAGAGCGATCGTGTTGCCGAGATGGGCTGCAGTGGAGCCTGTGCTGCCTCAGCTTATCGTACACAACACTCCACAACACTCCACTGTGCTGCCACTGCTCCTCCGTGCACGCGCGAAAAAAAAAAAAAAGTAGGTCATAACTCCGGTTTATATTGATATTGAAAATACGGTAAATGTTTATTTTTTCAATTAAACCACGTGGCTTGTCATTAATTTATGATATACTGTGGAATTTTGGCCTGGATTTTTTCTTATTTTTCATGTCTACACATATGTTTAGAGAATGTATAGTCATTAAAATTTGCCTCAAAGTCATGGAAAAGTCGTGGAAATTGATTGTCAAAAAAGTGTATGAACCCTGTATAGGGAAGGACAGAAGGAGTTACATTGTGTGTTTGTTGACTTAGAGAAAGCTTATGATAAGAGTACCGAGACAGGAGCTGTGGTATTGTATGAGGAAGTCAGGAGTAGCAGAAAAGTATGTGAGGGTAGTGCAGGATATGTATGAGAACAGTGTGACAGCAGTGAGATGTGCGGTAGGAATGACAAACGGGTTTAAAGTGGGGGTAGGTCTACATCAGGGATCAACCCTGAGTCCCTTCCTGTTCGCAATTGTCATGGACAGACTGACGGACGAGGTTAGGCAGGAGTCGCCTTGGACTATGACAGGGATGGGCAATGGGCCGCACTGAGTGAGGACGAGGGCCGTGTGCAGCCCGCGGGCCGCCAGTTGCCCATCCCTGTCATAGTCCAAGGCGACAAATAGATCAATAATAATTTAATAATTAAAAGAAAAAAAACCCGATAGAGCAGGACTTTTTTGTTCTTGTCACGTAGGGCTACGCCCCCCTCTCCCGTGTCGGTGTTGTTCCTTGCCCGGTTATCCCGCCTTGCATGTCTGTTGCCCTGGTTTCCCTCTATCTGCCACGCACGTGTCGTCATTGTGTTCAGTTGTGTCTAGTTTAGTCCTGTGTACTTGTATCTCTGTGTTTCGCCCTTTGTCGGTTATTTGTGGTTTGTTCGGTTTTGTGGATTATCTGTCATCACTGTTCTGGTATTTTCCATCTCCGTTGTGTTTCTGTTACGACTCCTGCCTGTCCTGTTGACCACATGTTAATGCATTTATTTGCAGAAAATAGATGTATGTTGGTGCAATAAACATACAGATCTGAATTCATTTAAAATGTGTTCTTATTGAGAATAATTTGTAGTGTCTTTCATATCCAATTATTTGAAGTGCGTGGTCATGTGGCCCTCCAATAATAGAGCTGAAAAAAATTTGGCCCTCTTTATCATGGAAGTTGCCCATCCCTGGACTATGATGTTTGCTGATGACATTGTGATCTGTAGTGAGAGTAAAGAGCAGGTGGAGGTGAGCTTGGAAAGATGGAGATATGCTTTGGAGAGCAGGGGAATTAAAGTGAGCAGGAGTAAAACAGAGTACATGTGTGTGAATGAGAGGGCAGATGGTGGACAGGTCCAGTTACAAGGAGTCGATTTGGTGATGGTTGACGAGTTTAGCTACTTAGGGTCGAGGGTACAGAGTAATGGAGGAAGTCTTCTTCTTTTCGTGTCTTTGAAACTTACAGTTTATATTAGTTTCCCATTTCCCTACACCAGTGGTTCCCAAACTTTTTCTGCCGTGCCCCCCTTTAGTAAATGAGAATATTTCTTCCCCCCCCCCCCCCCCCCCCCCCCCCATATTCTAGGGATGCACCGATTCACGTTTTTCACTTCCGATACCTGTTCAGATATCTGAGGCTTAGTATCGGCCGAAATTGATCCGATACCGATCTGATAGAGTAAAACAGTAGTGCTGAATCAACTTAAAACATTTTTTTTTAAACACAGACATACTGAATTACAAGTTTATTGAAAACTCTGCACCAGTATAGCACACTTAAACACACATAAAAACATATAAAAACAACACAACTTGCATTTGATCAGTCAGTGCAATTATGAATATAACATTGAATGTAAAATATCAAAGAACCTGAAACAGACAAAAACAATAGGTTCACAACTTTGGTCAAAAATAAACTGCAAGAAACCTTTAAAATGGTTCAAGAATTCTAAATATCATTTAAAATAAATAAGGAGATGAAATAAGAGAAACAGCAATACCTATGCAGATAGTTTGCTAGCGCAGACATCACGCAGAGCACAAAGCATGTAACGGCCAGAAATATGTGTACTGTCTCTTTAAGGGAGCGAGTTGAGCGCGCGTACGGAATATTGTTGTTTTTTTAGCTTTCTGCCGTAGACCGACTCAGACCACTGCTCTTTATTTTATTTCTGTAAGTAACGCATTCAATGAGCTTTGGACAACTCACCAGTTCATGTATGAACAGTCAAGTAGTGCTGGAGCCCAGCTTTATTTTGGTCAACCAGCAAATAAACGGACTAAGTGGAATAGCACCAGCGCGAGTACGAGTCAGTGATTCACCTCTCCTCTGTGTGCTTCACTCGCCTGTTAACTGTCCAAGTTCACTTCTATCCGGGACAGAGTGAATATTTAAGGTTGAACTAACTCCGAAAAGCGTTACAAGCGTAGAATTAGACTGAATAGATCTGTTTTTATGGATCGGTCACATTGTCACCGATACCCGATCTAGAATTTTTTCAGATATTAATATCAGAATCGGTGCATCCCTAATATTGACACGTGCACATGTTTTACTTCCAAGCTCCGCGCCCCCCCTGCAATAGCTCCGCGCCCCACCTAGGGGGCGCGCCCCCCACTTTGGGAACCACTGCCCTACACAATCCTTTGTATTTTTATTGAACACTGCAAGATCCTTTGAGCTGCACTGTTTTGGTAGTAGGGGGCAAACAAGGCAGTGTTGCATTTTATGATCCTCTTCTCCACATTCACAGGTGGTCTGGCCAGTTCCATATCCCCATCTGGCCATGGCAGCTTTTGATTGCCCTGTTCTTGTTCTCAAGCGATTGAGCGTTTTCCACTGGACCCATGGTGCCTCTGAGCCCGGGGGGAGGGCTTCAGAAGGGGGAAAACCCATGTCAGTAGGAGGTGGGTCATCCTCAAGCCTTTTTGTCCATAGTTGGAGTCTAGTTTCTACCTGTGATGTTGATAGGGACTGGACATGGCTGAGAAAGCTTCTTCTGGACTTCAGCCGTTGGGCCGGGGGTACGCGACCAAAAAATGGAGTGGCGTGCATCACTGCTGGACTTGGTCATCTCTACTCGGCTGGCGACTTCCCGTCTTACATCGGCAGGGGCAATGCCCGCGAGGAGGTGCAAGTTGTTTACGTTTGTAGGTTTCAAGCAACCAGTGATTAAGCGGCAGGTGTCATTCAATGCTGAGTCCAATTTCTTGGCATGGGATGATCTTTCCCAAACAGGACATGCATACTCCGCAGAGGAGTAGCACAGAGCCAAAGCAGTAGATCTTAACGTGTGTGCTGTAGCTCCCCATTTGGAGTTGGTCAGCTTTCGAAGGATGTTGTTTTGGGAGTTTACTTTCAGTTTGGTGGTTTTGACGTGTTCCTTATAGGAAAGGGTACGATCCAATGTTATGCCCAGGTAGATAGGGTTAGTGCAATACTCAAGAGGTGTTCCAGACCATGAGATGTTAAGAGGTCGGTTTGCTTCCCGGTTCCTGAGATGGAACGAGCAGATTTGGGTCTTCGCATGGTTTTCGTGTAGGTGGTTGCGCTCATAGTAGAGGTGTAACTCATCCAGGGCTGAGGTGAGATTCGATTCCACAGCTTCAAACGTACTCTCCTGGGTTGTTACACAGAGGTCGTCAGCGTAGATGAACCGCTCAGTGTTCTGGTCCATTGGCTGGTCATTGGTATAGATGTTATATAATAGTGGAGCCAGCACGCTTCCTTGAGGCAAGCCATTCCGCTGTCGTCGCCATCGGCTTTGCTTGTTGTTAAGAGTAACATAGAAACATCTATCTTTGAGGAGGGCTCCGATTAGGTCTGTGAGTGCCAGGTCTTTTGTCATCTCCAAGATCTTTTTCAGGAGGAGGCGGTGGTTCACAGTGTCATACGCAGCAGACAGGTCAACAAAAACAGCTCTTGTCGCCAGTCCTTTCTGGAACCCGTCTTCAATGTGGAAGTGGAGGAAGTGAAAGAGAGGTAAAGAAGAGAGTGCTGGCAGGGTGATGTGGATGGCATAAAGTGTCTGGGGTGATCTGTGATAGAAGGGTGTCGGCTAGAATGAAAGGAAAGATCTATAGGACAGTAGTAAGACCTGCTATGTTGTATGGATTGGAGACAGTGGCACTGACAAAGAGACAGGTGAGGGAGATGGAGGTGTCTGAGATGAAGATGTTGAGATTCTCATTTGGAGTGACGAGGAAAGATAGGATCAGAAATGAGTTTATTAGAGGATCAGCACATGTAGCATGTTTTGGAGATAAAGTTAGAGAAGTGAGATTGAGATTAGGGATGCACCGAAAATTCGGCCACCAAAATACTTTAATCACCGAAACAACACGGCCGAAACAATGTGCTGTGATGACGCAAGCAAAAATCGCCACCTGCACGCGCTTATTTGGATAAAGCTAGCAAAAAAGTTTTCCAGTGATGGCGCCGAGGCAAAGGACATTACACCAAAAATTATGGAACTCGTTGCCTTAGACGATCAGCCGTTCTCTGTCGTAGGGATTTCGTAGGCTAATAGAGCACATTGAGCCCCGTTATGTTTTGCCGAGCAGATGACATTTATCAGATGTGTGTTTACCTGAGCTGTTTATTGTTGTTGCAACTCACGTCACGTTTTTATGAGATAATTTATATTTATCTTTCAGGCCAGTCAGTTATTATTAAATGTAACTCGTATAAAATACATATATTTATCCTCTCAGATAAAAACGGTCTGCAAGCGAGTTAAATTTAATTAGTGGTCGGCCGTTGTCAGCGTTATCGCCGTTAACGGCCCACCACTAATTTTATTTTATAATATGCATTACTGTAATGTCAGTGCTAAATAAATATTTTCAAATCAAATTTTGTAGTTGATTTATTCTTTGAATAACAATGCCTTGATTTTAGTGAGGTTAGCCATAAATCCAATGTTACTAATAATTGGCATAATGTGTCACGGTGAGGCGGCCCCCTACCGGCCGCCTCCGTCCACAGCGGCTGTTGTTGTTGTTGTTTGGTGACGTCATGTGCGTCCCTCAGGTGGGCGGCGCCCGTGATCCGTCTCACTTGAGGGTCGTTTGTTTGCCTATATATGTCTTGTCTTTGTACCAGTTGACCGCTGGTCATTATATCCTTAATTTGGATCTTTTGCACGGGTTTTGGTTTGCACACTTTCTATTAAACCATCCTTTTTCCCTGAGACTTGGCGTGATCGCTTCCTTTTAGTTGCTCACCCCTGCCCGTCACATAATGTAGTCTATTTTGGTGTTTCGGTTTTCGGCCTTGGTTTCCTCATTTTCGGTTTCGGCTAAGAATTTTCATTTCGGTGCATCCCTAATTGAGATGGTTTGGACATGTATAGAGGAGGGAGGAGAGGTATATTGGTAGGAGGGTCTTGAGGATGGAACTTCCAGGCAAGAGGGGGAGAGACCTAAGAGGAGGTTTATGGATGCAGTGGTAGAGGATATGAGAGTGGCTGGTGTGTCAGTGGAGGACACTCAGGACAGCGCCAGATGGAGGAGTTTGATCCGTTTTGGCGACCCCTAAATAGGAATTGCCGAAAGAAGAAGAAGAAGAAGAAGAAGAAGAAGATCTGGCCTGCCATGAATAAAGCCATCACTATGCATGTGACACTGAATAAGGCCATCACTTTGCCTGTGACATTTCCAGTTGATGTTTGTACACCACTGCTGAGTGTGCCATGTTTCCAGTTACATTTGAGGTTTAAAGTGATGTTAGGCTGAAATCAGAGGTTCAGAGCTTTCTCTGAAATTACCCCTTTAAAACCATTCAAGGAAATAGTACAAATGGATATTCAAGGTATCAAGGTAAAGGCTTTTATTGAACACGTAAGTAGTCAGAGTCTCTTGGACTTGGCCAAACGCTTTGCCATGGTTGAAACTTGTAGTAAATTCCACACGTCTTCAGATAATAACATCTCATCAGCAATAATCAGACGGATGCATATAATCCAAGTCTCTGACAGTTTATTCACATTAAATAAAACACAAATAACCAGGAACACAAACGACTCGTTCCTGTTAGCACAGGTTTGTTCAAGCATTCAGCCTTACCCTTCTTTACTCTGCATGACAGTGGGAGAAAGGAAGCTCTAAATTTGTAAACAAACTCATGAATTGATTGGCTGGAAACAAACCTCATTACCAACAGCAGACATACTCATTCAAAGAGACTGTAAATGCTGTTTATGAAACTCCAGTAAATGTTTTTTAACACAATTGTGTCCCCCTTCTCCAAGGGGGACGTCACAAGAAAGGGCTACATTACCCAAGATGCACATTTACACATGCACAGTTACGAGTGTTGTGCAGTGAAAAAGGAGTACAACGTGCGGAGGCACTTTACTACTACTCACTCTCATTTTGACAATGAATATCCACCGGGATCTGGTGCTCGTCAAACAAAAATACAATCTTTTATTACAAACTACAAGCAATGTTTTGCACTGAGACTGTTACTTGTTAGGCTACTGTGATGCAATGGAACTTGAAGTTGTTATTTATTTTAATTTTTCTTTTTGCACTTTAAGCCAAAAGTAGGCTTTTTTTTCCACTAAAAACAGATGTTACTGTTGTGATTCTGGTGTTGAAGATGATCTCCTGATTAATAAAATGGAGAAAAATTAAATGTTGTAGTGTTTTCTTCAATTTTACATCCACTATGACAGTATTGGTATAGGTCTGAAAATTTTTTGGCCCACAGGTCAGAGCTCTCTGCCAAATCTGGCCCACAGAAAAATATAGTTGAATAGCCCTGACCTACACCATCAGGGTTCTGTTTTGTGAAAAACAAAGACTGAGGTCTTCGCCCCCCACTGTAATAAAGTCCAGGTTCAGAATTGTTGTGTGAATAGTGTAACATGGGTAACACGGTGGCTTGGTGGTTAGCACGTTTGCCTCTCAGCACTGGGGTCTTGGGTTCAAGTCTTGGGTTCAAGTCCCTATCTGAGTGGAGTTTCCATGTTCTCCCTGTGTTTGCGTGGGTTTCCTCCGGGATCTCCGGTTTCCTCCCACAGTCCAAAAACATGGAGGTTAGGTAAATTGGCAGTCAACAAAAAATTCTCCCTGTGTGTCTGTGTCTCTATGTTCAATAAAAAGTAGTGTCTGTCTGTCTGTGTGCGTGTGTGTGCTTGTATGCCCAGTGGTGGATGGTGCTCTGCCACTAGGGTCTGTCCTCTCTCCCCTTCCTCCACCCCATTCAGTCCCCCAGGGGGCTGTGGATCCCGGTAGAGAGTACGCTGTGCGCAATTGGCTGCCGCTTCTCACCGGTGTGTGTGTGATTTGTTGTCTGTGAATTGTACCTGTGTTAAATTGTAAAGCGCCTTGGGAATTTGGAAAGGCGCTATATAAATCGAACATTCATTCATTCATTCATAGTGGAGAAAGCAAACATTTTCCTCCTCTGCTCTGAGGACCCACAGATCACAACCCCAGGAAGGACTCCAAGGGCAATGGGATAAAGTTTGAGAAATTAAACGTATCTGGTCCTTTAAGGTTTTTCTAACCATCACTCTTTCTCTGGAGACCCACAGTGCACAACCCCAGGAAGGACATTTCCTCATAAAATTTGAGGAACCAACCTTATCTGACTTCCTTAAGTCCCAACATCACCAACCACCACCTCTTTGAAATTCATTAACACTTCAATGAACACTTTCACGGTTCCTTATAACTTATGTTCCAAGACAGACACTGGATTCTAACCTGGCCTAGAAGTAGTTCTGTGAGACCAATCCAAAGACACCAAATTTGGAATTATTCTAATAAAGAAAACAATAATTTGTAGATAAAGAATACAGGATCATCAGATCATGGAGCCCAGCAGTATTTAGTGTCTGGAACATAACCAGCTAGTCATAGACTGTGCTATCAGGATTGGTGTTTGAAAATGAAGATTAAATCCTGTATAATTACTACTGAAATACTATGTAAACTGTGTTCCATGTACATGCTTATATAATATTGATCGCATTTCCCCTATTTTGCCATGTTATTCACTTATGAGACTTATCACTATTATCATACCCCAACTGCTCCCCGGACGCCGTGCTAGGGCTGACCACTGCTCTGGGCACGTGTGATGTGTGTGTGTGTGCTAACTGCACGGATGGGTAAAAAGCGGAGGACAAATTTCGATTGCGGTGAAAAATCACAATTGACAAAATATGCACATTTACATAATGTATGTGTATTACTAAGATGATTATGCCAATGCCAACATACAAAAAAATTGTGAAAGTCATTGTGATGCGGTCGGAGGCTCCGACCCATCACCAACCGCAAGTAACTAAGGGCCGCAGGTCACCAAGGAGGTTATAGTGAAGGTGCAGAGACATGTAAAGACAACACTTTTTTATATATTATCAGGGACTACAATTTAGTGTGCGAGTGTATTGAATGTATGATGACGGCCGACGGATGTGTGGAGTGTATATGTAATTATTTTGTGAAGTCGCTTTGATTTTAGATCACCGGAGTTGGAGAAAGATGGTGTGACCCGAACCTGCTGGGGGAAGAGCCTACGATTAAAAGGTGTTCATGCGAACCCACGGGGGAGCGATACTGCTGTTGAGTCACGTCGGGCCTGACACCATAGTCATTGTGGATGTTTGTGTAAAAAAATAAAGCGTGCGAAATGGAACGGAGTCCTGATCTTTCTGAAACATTATTCCCAAGGGCCTCCGTACCATTTCTGACTCACTCTACCACAGTCATTCAATCTGTTAAGAAGCAAGTAAGAGTGTGGCCAGAAGACCCCTTTGATACAACAGACTGGGAAATGTTCAAACGGTCAGCCATCTATAATTGCCACAACAACCTTGAGAAGTACACAAGACACTATGATGTCCTATATCACAAAGTGCATTGATGTAACCCACACAAAAACAATCATCACTCGGGCAAACCAGAAACTGTCATTGACAGGGATGAAGCTAACTTGAGAACAGCAAGAGCCAACCTGTCCCATGGCATCAGGAAAGCAAAACTAAATTACACAAGATAACGTCCCAGTTCAAATACAGCAGCGATGCACAGAGCCTTCAGGCCATCATGCCATCACAGACTACAAGCCCACACCACAGAGCTGAGAGAACAATACCTCTCTACTGAACAACCTGAATAGCTTTTTCCCAGCACACACCCAGAGATGTCTGGACCTGTTGCTTTGCGGGTGTTAATGCCGGCATGTGTCTGATTGTGGAGAAGGGATGGGGTTTTCTGTGGGTGAGTATAGTTTTTTTTTTCAAAGCATGGGAAAAACTGAAGGACTGCGCAGAGGAATTTAAAAATGTCTTCACAGACATCTTTAACACTTCCCTGAAGGGAGTTATCATTCCACCATGCTTGAAAGCTGCCATCATCAACCTGTCTGAAAGAAATTTGCACCGTCCTGCTTCAATGACTACCGTTCCGTGTCACTGATATCCATTGTCATTAAGTGCTTTGAACTGCAAGTTATGGCACACATCAAATCCATGCCCCCGCCTCCCACCATAGACCCCAGCCAGTTCGCATACAGAGCCAAACAGTCTACAGAGGACACAATCTGCTTTGCCCTCCACCCAACCCTCACCTACCTCGACAAGAAAAAGAGGTAAGTGAGAATACAGTTTGCAACAACTCATTTGCAAACTTAACAAGCTGGTGCTCCCCTGCAACTGGCTGCTAGGCTTCCTCAGGCAGAGGCCACAAGCAGTATGTGTTGGCACCTAGAGCAACATCATACTGAACACAGGAGCCCCCCAAGGCTGCGTGCTCAGTCCCCTGCTCTCCACCCTGCTAACACATGACTGCATTACAACCAACAGCACCAATCACATAGTGAAGTTTGCAGATGACACAACTCTGGTTGGTCTCATCAGGAGGTTAATCTTCTGACCATGTGATACAGGGGCATCAACAATCTTGTTGAGTGTTGTTGATTTCTGGAAAGGTCACACCAAACACTCGCCAAGGATGCTGTGGGTGAGAAATTCCTGAGGGTGCACCTCAGTGAGGATCTCTCCTGGACCACCAACACTGCATCACTGGTGAGGGAATCACAGTGGGCAACCTCAAGCGGGCAAATGCTTCACCATCCATCATGAGCATATTCTACCGATGCACCATTAAGAGCTTCCTTTCCAGCTGCATCACTGTATAGGGCACTGCACTGCACTGAAAACAACAGGAAGGCACTGCAGCGCATTTTGAACACAGCTGGAAGAATCATTGGCTCCTCATTACCCCTCCTTGCAAGACATAATACACCACCCACCTCACCCGCAAAGCGATCAAGCTTGTGGGTGATCCACTCCACCATGAAGTTCAGTCTCCTTCCCTCTGGGAGGACGCACAGAAGCCTCTGCTCCCGTACCAGACTCATCAACAGCTTTATTCCCAAGGCTGTGAGGATGCTGAATTCTCTCCCCTCAACTCCACCCAGGCTGCCAAGAAGCTAAAAAACCTCTACCCCCCCCACACACAAACAAACATAACAATATTTTCCAGCTACTATCACCAATTGTCTTGCACTAGTTGAAGTACAAGTGATCACATCACCCCCATTCTTAAGTTCTTACACTGGCTCCCAGTACAATACAGAATAGACTTCAAGGTATTACTACTATAAATCACTTAATGGTGTAGGACCAGTGTATCTATATGACATGCTGCAGAGCTATGAGACAGGCAGAAAGGTCAGGTAAGAACTAAGCAAGGAGAGGCAGCATTTAGCCATTATGATGTTTCTAAATAGATCCAGCTGTTGCTGCTACATTGGACATCTATATTCACCCAAACACATATACACCCACACACACATATAAACCCACAAACCTTATTTTCAGTAGTTTTTAGCACTTTGAGTTGCATGTATGTATGAAAGGTGCTATACAAATAAAGATTATTATTAATATTTATTATAAAAAGGGAAAGGCAGAAAAAAACACAGCTCAAATGACCACTGCAATGGTTCACCAACTGCTGCTACATTGGACATCTATATTCACCCAAACACATATACACCCACACACACACATACACCCACACACATATACACCCACAAACCTTATTTTCAGTAGTTTTTAGCACTTTGAGTTGCATGTATGTATGAAAGGTGCTATACAAATAAAGATTATTATTATTATTTATTATAAAAATGGAAAGGCAGAAAAAAACACAGCTCAAATGACCACTGCAATGGTTCACCAACTGCTGCTACATTGGACATCTATATTCACCCAAACACATATACACCAGTGGGGAACCGTCAGGGCCCTCTACGCCCTCTCAGAGGGCCTAAAATATTCTTAAAACATTATATATATAATTATCCAATTTTATTTTATCTACTTACAGTTTTACAATCGACATCTAAACAATTACAAAAATATAAGCAAATAAAATATTCAACCGTGTCTATTCAATCTGTGTTGGAAGGTGAGGGGTTGAGTGGAAGCCTGTGAGCCTGTGTCTCCCCCTATCAGGACTGTGATGCCCGCTGTTCGTTTACAGAGGGCCTGGCAGTTATAATTCAGCGCAATACCAGTTTCAAATGACAGCAAAATTGACCAATCATATCTTCCCTCTTAGTGGGCGGGCTTAACTGTATGATAATTTCCGCCCGCTGTGGCGACGCTAGCTGTCGTTACCCTACCGCCGCTAGCTAGTTTCGATTCGGCCCTTTGACGTCCTCATTTACATATTCCGCTTGCGAGAACCACGGAGCTGTGAAACCTTATTTTGTTTGGAAACTTATTTTGCTTAACAAGTTATCTAGTACAAATGTTATTTGAACGCACTACATGCGTTTCTAAAGCTATACTGTCGGTTTTTTCTTTATTCTTTAGTGCAGTTTATTAGGAGAGGAAAAAAAATCGGGGGGGGGGGGGGGGGGGGGTGTAGCGGGCCCAGGTTTAATGGTCACGGTTCGCTACTGATATACACCCACACACACACACACCCTTACACACATACACCCACACACCTTCATCCCAACATAAATTTACTCATATATGTACCCACACAGACAATCTCCCCAAGGGGAGGCCAGAGTTTTTTCTTCTCTATCTGAGTCAGTGAACACATCCACCAGAACAATGAACTGATAGGTCATTTATTATTTATTATAAAAAGGGAAAGGCAGAAAAAAACACAGCTCAAATGACCTCTGCAATGGTTCACCAACTGCTGCTACATTGGACATCTATATTCACCCAAACACATATACACCCACACACACATATACACCCACAAACCTTATTTTCAGTAGTTTTTAGCACTTTGAGTTGCATGTATGTATGAAAGGTGCTATACAAATAAAGATTATTATTAATATTTATTATAAAAAGGGAAAGGCAGAAAAAAACACAGCTCAAATGACCACTGCAATGGTTCACCAACTGCTGCTACATTGGACATCTATATTCACCCAAACACATATACACCCACACACACATATACACCCACACACATATACACCCTCACACACAAACACACACACACACACACACACACATACACCCACACACACATATACACCCACACACACACACACACCCTTACACACATACACCCACACACCTTCATCCCAACATAAATTTACTCATATATGTACCCACACAGACAATCTCCCCAAGGGGAGGCCAGAGTTTTTTCTTCTCTATTTGTGTCAGTAAACACATCCACCAGAACAATGAACTGATAGGTCATTTATTATTTATTATAAAAAGGGAAAGGCAGAAAAAAACACAGCTCAAATGACCACTGCAAAGGTTCACCAACTGCTGCTACATTGGACATCTATATTCACCCAAACACATATACACCCACACACACACATACACCCACACACATATACACCCACACACACATATACACCCACAAACCTTATTTTCAGTAGTTTTTAGCACTTTGAGTTGCATGTATGTATGAAAGGTGCTATACAAATAAAGATTATTATTAATATTTATTATAAAAAGGGAAAGGCAGAAAAAAACACAGCTCAAATGACCACTGCAATGGTTCACCAACTGCTGCTACATTGGACATCTATATTCACCCAAACACATATACACCCACACACACACACACCCTTACACAGACATGTGAACAAGTCACTAAGTTGCAAGTAACAAGTAAGTCTCAAGTCAATACAATCAAGTCTCGAGTCAAGTCCCAAGTCAATACAATCAAGTCTCCCACACACACCCTCACACACATATACACCCACAAACCTTATTTTCAGCTGTCTGATGCTCCTGAGGTACACCCGAGCTCTACACACTCGAATTGACTCACTCACAAACATCCCTCAACACCTTCGCCTTCAACCCCTCGAGGCACCTCTTCCTTCCCCTCTAAGGGTAACTACCTTGACAAGGCAGTAGACCCTGACCGTTCCTCTCCACATTTGTATAAACATAAAACCCATACCACCCATACCTTCATTTCCATGTAGAAAGATGCCACACCGACACTACCTAGTGCAGGTGTAGTTAGTTGCTTATAGTTTGTTGTAGATTTTGATTGCCCTTTACTTTCTTTTTCTCTCTTTATGTATTTTTCCCCAATATTGCATGTGATCTGCACAGATGTTAGAGTAGATATTCTGCCCAGATGATACAGTCTAAATGTTCTGCCCAGATGTCAGTCATCACTTCCTGCCCAGTGTCATGTTTCATGATCTGCCCAGATGCTGTCAGTCTTGAATTATGTAGGTCAGTCGACCCAGGAGTGAAAAGGACACTGCATGGACATTGACAAAGCGCTGGGGACCAAGGTGGACGCTCACTAATCGGCGCCTGCTGTGGATGACAGGTGAACAGCGTGCTCTGAGGGCTCTACAACTTCACCATCAGACCAAGGGGGGAATGTAGGTACCATGCCTCCACAGACAAAGGAAGGGGGGTGCTCCCCCTAGGTGCATGGCCCACGTCAGGACGGATGTGGAACTACGTCATCAGACGTATCCCCTTTAAAAGGGGGGATTCCCCTTTGTTCGGTCTCTCTACCTGGCTGCATCAAAGTAGCTACCTAGAGACGAAGAGCGCGCACACCTTCGAGGACAAAGCGGTATTGGTTCTGCACCCGGGCCCGTGCAACACGCGATGGTCGCCAGAAAAGTTCGCTACTTTTATTTCTTTTGCGGAGTTCGCTAAACCCAATCGCTTCAGCTTAGCCAACGATTAAGAACTGTTTGAACATTCGCGCGATGGCCGGACCTCCGCGAATTCATCTGAAAGTCGACAGCGATCACTCACCCGGGACACCACGCAACGGACCACCGAGGGACCGCCGATCGAACGGCCACCACAGCTTCCCCTGGACGGAGCGACGCGATCCAGCGGAACCTTCTTCACAAAAGCGTACGAAGGCGTCCTCCTCAAGAGACTGCCTGGCCTACTGCGCGGGCCACGGATGAACAACTCAAAAGTAAGACTGTGCATCTGGGCAGACTTAGAGCGATATCTTGCGATACTCTTTTCTCTGTGCTTAGATCTGTATCTTGTGAATGCTTGTTTACAGTGGTGTTTATAATTACGTTCCAGTTAAACCGTATTTTGTTTAAAGCTTAGAGGTACTCTGTTTAAAGCTTGCTCGGTTATTCGTACTGATTCATTTATTTCATAGTTAGTACCCAATACCTCGTATAATTGTTAAACGTGTGTCCCGCTATACGCTCGTTGGGGTTGTATAGTGACCGACGATACCGTGTCTTAGTTAGGAAACATTTGCGTTGTGTTCGTGACTGTAGTGAGAGCTCGGTTTGGTTTTCGCGCCATCGAGTTTCTCTTTGTGTAAGATCTCATCCCCCACACGCACGCGCATCCGCGCGCACTCGAATACACATCCACACACACACGCGCGCACACACACACACACACTAGCCTACCCTGTTGCCCCCTTTGTTTGTGATGTTTTTAACTATTATGCTTTGTGATCAATAAATGTTTTTATGTTTAAATGCTGTCGTTTTAGTCGTTGTTTCTCTGTTACAACCTGAAGCCAGAACTACTATTTGAACTGTAACCTTCAGATTTATAGTTTGTTAATCAAACAATTTGGGCTACGGGAGTTGACCACAATTAGTGGCGACCTTAGTTATATTGAGTTTACTGTATATAAAATTGGGTAAATTTAACACGGTCTGAACTCCCACCATTTCGCAGGTAATTTTATGAGACTGATTACTAAATACATTTGGCCAGCACCTACACTACCTTGGAAAAGCAAAAATATGATTATATCATGACTTTTCTTAATTCTTATGAGGTGAATAGCTAGTGTTTCGTACCTGCCTGTTTTGTTTCCTCGCCTGGTCTTTGTAAGTACTCCCCATGTTTAGTATGTCACTTCTTGTTCAATGTTCGGACTCCCTCGATAACTTGACCCATGCTATCCTTTTGGACCCTGAATATGGACTTCCCTTTAATAAATCTCGCTCTCCTCAGCAATTGTGTCCGCCTCCTCGTTCAGCAATGTGCAGAACATTACACATATGTATTATACACTTACACTGTATAGTAGATATATATAAGATACACATGTAAACATACAGAATTTTTGTATATGTTTCAATAAACTGACATACAAATAAAACATATGGCTAACATATATGGATGCAACATATATTACCATGTATAATTTAATGTAATAGATGTTTTTAATAGGGGTGTATTCAACTAAGGATTTTCATAGTCAAATCTGATTCGTCAGCTTTTCCCTTTAGTCGACTAATAGTCGAATCGGGTTTATTTATTTATTTATTTTTAGAGCACCTTAAACGGGATCCCGTTCTCATTCAGGACTTTTTTCCTCTTCAAAGTAAAAACCTAAAACACTCAGATAAAAGAATAAACACGGTAGGTTGGCTTTATTCAGCTTTTATTTATTTACTTATTAATTTTTTTATGAAACGTTAGAGAACATTAACCATCAGTGCGCATTGCGCATATCGAACTGTCAGACAGGTACTGTGCAAAATGTCAAAAATATTTTAAATAAAATATGCCTGCCTGAAAATATAAAAAATTGCCACACAACAGCAAAAAAATACAAGGAAAGGTTCAAGTAACGGGGTTTAAAAGCAAACAACAAAAAATGTTTATAGGCCTACTTGCCGAGACGCACCGCGACGAGACGACACGACTGAAACGACAAACGTTTTTTTCACCTTATGAGTTTTAAATGGTATGCCATGTTGGTTGTTGTCGTGCGAAATGAAAGACGTTGATGACATAACTTGCACTTTACTTTGTTTGATTCATCTTTATGTTTTTTAAAATACTTTTGAAGTTTTTTAGTAGATATTATAATCTCTGCAGATGCTGCGCGTATTCTGTAGCGTGTTCAGCTCGCTTGTTTGGATTGTGCAACAGCAGGGTGTGATTTATTAATGTGTAGTAAGGAATAGTGTTGCACGGTATACCGATACTACAGTAGTATCACGATACTTTGTCATTAAAAACGGTACTATATCCAATTTGCTTAGTATCGGTGCTATAGGACTGAGTGCGTTTTTTTTTTTTTTTTTTTTTTAAGAGCAGTATTTCCAAAGAGTGCCACATGGGGGCAGTGTGCGCGTACAGCAGTGCAGCGCTTGCCTCCTCTCTGCAGAATAAGAAGAAAACGTGTACAATGGCTGCTAATACAGGCAATATTGTGGACCGTCCTCAGCTTGTTGAAAAACTACACGCACAAAGCGAAATATGGAATTATTTTGCATACATTTCAGACAGTCATGGCAACCCCGTGGACACATTAAAACCTGTCTGCAAATGGTGCTTTAAAGCTGTACCAACCAAAGGAGCCAATCGATTCTTTTTACATAAAATGCGCTTTCGTTTGACCCACCCAAGCTGCCGTAATGCACAGAACAGTTTGTAATGCTGAAATGGCAGCTAAAGCAAACGCAGTGTGTTCGCAGCAGAAGTGCTGTGTGGAAATACTTGGAAAACCGAAGGACATGAACAAGCCAGTTTGCAAGCGGTGCTTTCGGAACATTTCAACGCAGGGCGCTAAAGCCTGGTTTATACTTGACGCGCCGCAAGCAGCGCGAGGGTCTGTGCGGCGAAAATGATGTAATCGCGGTGGCCTCGCGCGCTGTCGATTTGCGAGGTCGTGCACGTGCACCTCTACAATTTTGTAACTTAGCGCGCGCCGCAGAGCAATGAACAGTTTGTTTGCAGGGTTCATACACCAACAAGGTAAAATTAAAGCACTTGTACGTCACTTTCAAGGTCCATTTCAATATTTCCCAGCAAGTTAAACTTTAGTTAAATATTTATACATATACTAGAAATGATTAGAAAAAATTCGCTTTTAATCACATTATTTAATGGTGGTTTATTTTCAAAACACAATCTTAACGTCTTCACGTTCTCTCATGTTTCGTCCTGGAATTACAAGTTAACGTAATACAGGAGAACTGTTCAGACAGATAGCTATTTGTTTCAAGCATTTTCAAGCACTTTAATCTAAATTCCAGCACTTTTCAAACCTGAAACAAAGCAACATTAAAATTGGTCAGGTAAATGTTTCTTCCCCTGTTGTTGAGGGGTGTTTCTTTACACTACCACATATCGTTTCGGACAAGAGGTTCGAGCAGGGTTGCTCAAGGTGTGCGGACGCGCACGCTACGGTCACTCGCGAAAGTATAAACCTAGCTTAACACAACGAATATGACCAAACACCTGAAGGCACGCATATTTGTACAAAACATTCTGTAACGTTTGTGACGGGCAGGCATGACGCAATTGCAGAATTTAAAGGGTTTTAATGAAAAGAGAGACAAACACGACTAAGGACACGGAAGACAGAGGGAGCTAAGTAAACTAACGGGGAGAGAGCATGAACTAAACGGAAACGTTAAACAACTGGGAACAAGCATACGTAAGAACACACAACTAACAAACTGTAAACACATAGGCAACAATGAACACCGGGGCAACTAGACACAAGAAACGCTAAAGCACAACAGTAGGGTAACCCAAACAGACAGCACGATAAAATCATATAGAAATACCACGAGGGAACATACACTCAGAACACAGGCGTAAAACACTGGGCACAACTAACAAACAGACAGGGAGCGAAGTCAAAGGGAGAACATGGATAGCGGGAGGAACAGGTCTTTGGAAGAAACGAGATATAGAAGGAGCGAGGGATTACCGTGCAGGGAATGACCGACAAGGGAATGAAACACTTGGGGTTCTTTATACACAGAGACAAGACGGTGAAACGAGACTCAGGTGTGTGGCACTAACGAGGGGGCGTGACAGACAGAGGGAGGAACGAATGGGAGCGGGGAGCTAGGCGGGACCAGGGAGGAGGGAGGGGCTGGACGTGACATAACCCCCCCTCAAGGCGTGCAACTCCGGGGCACGCCAACCAGGGAGGGCCGGACAGACGCTGGGGACAGAGACACCATGACACAGAGGGAAACGAACGGGCGAGGCCGGGGCAGGGACAACAGACACGGGGCAGGATGGAGACAACGGCCCGGACTCCAGACGTATGGGAGGACCGGGACAAGGACTGGGCGGTGACGTGGGAAAGGGACCAGACGGCACAGGACAGGGGGTCGACACAGGAGGCGGGACCAAGGGAGCTGGACAAGATGGGGTCAAGGGCACAGGACCGGACACCAGGGAGGACTGAGATGCAGAGGCAAACAGGTGGAGGACGACAGAGACAGGGACGGGAACAAAGTGGGTGACGATCTGCGGAACAGAGACGGGAACAGGGACATGGAGGACACTACCACGGACGGACACAGGGACAGGCACGTGGACGCGGACAGAGACGCACACAGGAACGGGGACCAACAGGAAACCAGGGAGGGGACAGGGCAAAAGAGGCAACACAGGCGATTGTAAAACAGGGTTAACATGAGTGTCAGTGTCTGAACAGTTCAGCATGGGGCCAGCCCCAGGCCCACAGGCGGGCAAGGCAGTCACTGTGGGGGCTGGCGTAAGCTGAGGAGTGTCCTGGGGAACCAGCAGAGCCGGAGGAGGGTCCAGGGGAGCCGGGGAAGGGTTCATGGGTACTGGCGGGTTCAGCTGAGGGACAGCGGAAACCGGGGAGGCCGGCGGAGGGGCCGCAGGGGCCTGGGAGGCCAGGCGACGGGCCGCAGGGACCGGCAGGACCCGTTGGCCGGTAGAGGGAACATGCGGGGTCCGTTGGCGGGCAGCGGGAACAGGCGGGGCCCGCTGGCGGGCAGCGGGAGCAGGCGGGCGCCGCTGGCGGGCAGCGGGAGCAGGCGGGCGCCGCTGGCGGGCAGCGGGAGCAGGCGGGGTCGCCGAGCAGACGTCATCGGCGGGCGTGGCAGCCGGAGCGACGTCATCGGCGGGCGTGACCGCCGGAGCGACGTCATCGGCGGGCGTGACCGCCGGAGCGACGTCATCGGGTGGCCTGGTCACCGCACAGACGTCATCGGGGGGCGGAACCACCGGGCCGACGTCATCGGGGGGCGTGTCCACCGGGCCGACGTCATCGGGGGGCGTGTCCACCGGGCCGACGTCATCGGGGGGCGTGTCCACCGGGCCGACGTCATCGGGGGGCGTGTCCGCCGGGCCGACGTCATCGGGGGGCGTGATCGCCACGCTGACGACATCGGGGGGCGTGATCGCCACGCTGACGTCATCGGGGGGCGTATCCGCTATGCTGACGTCATCGGGGGGCGTATCCGCTATGCTGACGTCATCACGGGCCCGAGCTAGCCACTCCTGGGGTGAGTGGCCACTGCGTCCCCCCAAAAAATTCTTGGGGGGCCGTTGGGGAGTGGCTTCCAGGATGCGGTCGTCGTAGGCTGGGACGGCCGTGGCGGCTGTGCAGGCGTCGTCGGGAGGCCGGGCGGCTATGCAGGCGTCGTCGGGAAGTGTGGAGGTCTCGATCCCCCTACTGACCAACAGGTCAGCAGGTATCTCCCGTCGACACTGAGGGGCAGACTCATACACACCTCCACCAAACCTTTCACATAACGTCCGACAAAATCCCTTCACAGTCCATGCATCCGTAACCCGGTGCGCTAGGACAATGTTAGCCCATTCTAGGGCTTTTCCCTTTAATAGTGACCGCATGAATACGACCTGTATGCTCTCGGGTGGTGGGGGTACCGTGAGGAAACGCAAGTAACCCTCACATTGGAGGAGAAAGCTCCTGACTAATCCTTTCTCCCCGTCGTATACCTCAGGGACGAGACAGAGAGAGGGTAGCGCCACCGGTTTCCCCTCAGTGTCCTTTCCAAGCATAGCTTGGATAGAATCCAACTGCTCGTTGAAAGCGTCTCGGTCGAACGGTTGTGTAGACAGAACCACCGTGTTGTCATTCTGCTGCGTCGCGTTAAACTGGTCGATCATTCTGTAACGTTTGTGACGGGCAGGCATGACGCAATTGCAGAATTTAAAGGGTTTTAACACTAGAAGTCCCAGAGAAGGGTCTTTCAACACTTCTACTATCGGAACCCAGAGAAGGGTCGAGAGAACTGAAGGATTTTAGCTAACACCCTATTATCAGCTGTAAGCAGGCACTTTTGTTTTGTAAATAAGGCCATTACTGGCGCACCACAGGAGGGGGCATGCTTCAGCTCACAACTAATTGTTGTTTTTCATTGAGTTTAGCCATTTAGTTTCTAGTTAGTTCTATTCAGTTTATTGTATTTTATAATATAAAGGTTATATATATTGTATTTAGTTTAGTTTTATCTGAGCAACAAAGCACAAACAATAAATTATTTTTTTATATTTTAAATAGAAAATTAGAAGTTTTATAGCCAGGTACATGTGAGTAATGACCAGAAGCATTTGTGTCTAAGTCAGGAGGACTGAAATTTCAGCATGAGAAACATACAAAAGAACAACTGTTATGTTTCCATGCTTTTTTATGTTCCATGCTTTTTATTATTGCCATAAAATTATACAAAAAATACAAGGAATAAAACAATTCCACACATATTTACAATAGGCTGCAGTGCAGGGCTATGTGTGTGTGTGTGTGTGTGTGTGTGTGTGTGTGTGTGTGTGTGAGTGGCATGTCCTTCTTGTGTGACTAGCACTTCAGCAGTCACTCAGCAGTCAGTCAGAACATGCCTGGCACTGCCAGGGTATCTCCCTGGTACATTTGCCACACGTGTATCTGTAGCAGTCGACACATCTCACATTTGCACAATTGTTCATGAGTGTTCTCATCAGAGCATTCACATACAACTATCTACCCAGTCTGCCAGTCCCTCATTTGGGGAGAAAGCTACAGTATTGTGGCTATTCCCACTTTAGTGACCCCATTTTGTTTCTCTTTCACTCAGACAATAAAATATTCCAATACAGTGAGGACATGCACCTTAGACGAAAATTTCAGACCCCTCCATGATTAAAAATTGTCTAAATTGTCTAAAGTGGGGAATAGCCACAATAGTGTAGCTTTCTCCCCAAATGAGGGAGTGGCAGACTGAGTGGATAATTGTATGTGAGTGCTCTGTTGAGAACATTTCAACTTTATTGTATATATTTCTAAACTTACATCATGTCCTCTGTAGCTTCTGCTCTCAGCCAGGCCCTCTGACTGCCTCTCTCACCTTATGCATGTCCCCTGCACAACAATGCAGCTGGGGGATGGGCAGACACACTCAGGACCAGCTTACAGACTTTTGCATGACCTTGTTTGAGGTGGATCAACACAATTAATTTGGTAATTTTTTTCAAAAATTGTTATTTTGAACCCACTTATCTTTTTTAGAAGAAAAACATTACTAACATTACTACATTTCTACCTGAGCCTGCCAAAAGCCAGTGCTGAGGTATTTTGGATCATGAGGCCATAAGGCCATCCTTTGTCATGCAGCCACTTCTAGGTAGACGGGGGGATGGGTGATAGTGTGAGCTATGTTAATCCATTGACTCAGATGGAGAAGAAAAGACCCTTTCAGAGAAATCTGAACTTTAGCTATTTTGACCAATAATCATGTCACCTTTTGCAGTGAGAAAAAAATCCAAAATTAGTACAAAGGAGGCAGACTTGAGATGTTTTGGAATTATAGTTCAAATAATGTCTGTGTCAGTTTTATAATAAAGAGAAAGATGACTGTAGCCACCTACATGTGGATGAAAATTCATGTCACCACACATTTCACTTACTCTGTTGACTGAGAAGCAAGGATGGCAAAGGTTTCCAGTACACAGCAGGCTTTGGACATGATCCTGGAGGGGCCGTGGGTGGGTGGGGTTCGCTGGTCTTTCTCTGCCTGCCTCTGGCCTCTGGGGCCTTGCTAATAAGTACATTCTGTACATTTATCCTATGTTGCACTTACATAAACACACACACACATACATCAGTCATTTGTGCTGTATGTCTTACTTTCTGCTCTTCATTTAGTAGCAGCAGTTGGTGAATCATTTGAGCAGTTTTTTCTGCTCTTCTGTCTTTTCCCTTTTTACTTACTCTCCCCCTCTTTTCTCTCCTGTCCTGTATGGTTCACCTAACCCCAATTGTTTTTATCACTATTGTACTGTATTATACAGAATTGTTTTCTTTTGATCCTTACATGAAAACAAAGTTGTCCTCCAAAGGTGAAAGGGTGGAGGTGGGCCAAAAAAAAAGTTTGAAAAGCCCATATGAAGCAATTTTCAAGCCTAGGGTCACAAACGTCACACACAACACTGTTAGTTTTCAGAGAGTAGTGAAAATCTGTAGTAGTGATATCTCTTTTGGTAAGATTTCCTAAATATCCTATTTTTGTTTGCTGGTTATGGCTGTATTTGGAAGAGACACACTGCAAAATCTTGATCTTGATAAGTTAAAATTGCTCAATAATATTATTCTATTTCAAGTAGCTGAGGGTTTTTTGTATACATTTATGTAAAAACATTTTTACCTATTAGCAGTTTTTCAAAAGACAAAACTACTTAAAATAAGGTTAAAAATATCAGAGCCATTTTGACTAATCAATATGCCACTTATATGTCATTATAATTCAAATATTATGTTTGTGTCAATTTCACATTATTTCAACCTTTCACAATTCAAATCTCAAACATATGGTTCTGTAGATGAGGAGACTTCTTGCAAGAGATCTTGCACAGTCTCATGGCAGCCAAGGAGGTGCAAGCTTTCAGCAGCAACCACCCATACCTGACACACGCCTCATTTACATAACACTGGAGGCAAGTTCAGCTCTTCTCCCCCCTGCTGATTCCTCAGGCAGTGGACACTTTTGCAAATGAATGGATGTTAATTGGAGCCACCAGAGGTGTCAGTTTGGACCAAGGTTCTTTGGACCCTCTTTAGGGTCTTCAGGGGGGTGGTTGAAATTTCAGGGACTTCTAGTGTTAATGAAAAGAGAGACAAACACGACTAAGGACACGGAAGACAGAGGGAGCTAAGTAAACTAACGGGGAGAGAGCATGAACTAAACGGAAACGTTAAACAACTGGGAACAAGCATACGTAAGAACACACAACTAACAAACTGTAAACACATAGGCAACAATGAACACCGGGGCAACTAGACACAAGAAACGCTAAAGCACAACAGTAGGGTAACCCAAACAGACAGCACGATAAAATCATATAGAAATACCACGAGGGAACATACACTCAGAACACAGGCGTAAAACACTGGGCACAACTAACAAACAGACAGGGAGCGAAGTCAAAGGGAGAACATGGATAGCGGGAGGAACAGGTCTTTGGAAGAAACGAGATATAGAAGGAGCGAGGGATTACCGTGCAGGGAATGACCGACAAGGGAATGAAACACTCGGGGTTCTTTATACACAGAGACAAGACGGTGAAACGAGACTCAGGTGTGTGGCACTAACGAGGGGGCGTGACAGACAGAGGGAGGAACGAATGGGAGCGGGGAGCTAGGCGGGACCAGGGAGGAGGGAGGGGCTGGACGTGACACATTCCAAGAGGTTGGTGATTATTCCCATTTCTAGTATTATAGCATACAAAATTATGTGTCTGATTATGGTATCCTAGCAAATGTTTGTCATATTCTTGGTTTAACACTAGAAGTCCCAGAGAAGGGTCTTTCAACACTTCTACCATCGGAACCCAGAGAAGGGTCGAGAGAACTGAAGGATTTTAGCTAACACCCTATTATCAGCTGCGAGCAGGCACTTTTGTTCTGTAAATAAGGCCATTACTGGCGCACCACAGGAGGGGGCATGCTTCAGCTCACAACTAATTGTTGTTTTTCATTGAGTTTAGCCATTTAGTTAGTTCTATTCAGTTTATTGTATTTTATAATATAAAGGTTATATATATTGTATATAGTTTAGTTTTATCTGAGCAACAAAGCACAAACAATAAATTATTTTTTAATATTTTAAATAGAAAATTAGAAATTTTATAGCCAGGTACATGTGAGTAATGACCAGAAGCATTTGTGTCTAAGTCAGGAGGACTGAAATTTCAGCATGAGAAACATACAAAAGAACAACTGTTATGTTTCCATGCTTTTTTATGTTCCATGCTTTTTATTATTGCCATAAAATTATACAAAAAATACAAGGAATAAAACAATTCCACACATATTTACAATAGGCTGCAGTGCAGGGCTGTGTGTGTGTGTGTGTGTGTGTGTGTGTGTGTGTGTGTGTTTGTGTGTGTGTGTGTGTGTGTGTGTGTGTGTGTATGTGAGTGGCATGTCCTTCTTGTGTGACTAGCACTTCAGCAGTCACTCAGCAGTCTGTCAGAACATGCCTGGCACTGCCAGGGTATCTCCCTGGTACATTTGCCACACGTGTATCTGTAGCAGTCGACACATCTCACATTTGCACAATTGTTCATGAGTGTTCTCATCAGAGCATTCACATACAACTATCTACCCAGTCTGCCAGTCCCTCATTTGGGGAGAAAGCTACAGTACTGTGGCTATTCCCACTTTAGTGACCCCATTTTGTTTCTCTTTCACTCAGACAATAAAATATTCCAATACAGTGAGGACATGCACCTAAGACTAAATTTTCAGACCCCTCCATGATTAAAAAATTGTCTAAAGTGGGGCATAGCCACAATAGTGTAGCTTTCTCCCCAAATGAGGGAGTGGCAGACTGAGTGGATAATTGTATGTGAGTGCTCTGTTGAGAACATTTCAACTTTATTGTATATATTTCTAAACTTATATCATGTCCTCTGTAGCTTCTGCTCTCAGCCAGGCCCTCTGACTGCCTCTCTCACCTTATGCATGTCCCCTGCACAACAATGCAGCTGGGGGATGGGCAGACACACTCAGGACCAGCTTACAGACTTTTGCATGACCTTTTTTGAGGTGGATCAACAATTAATTTGGTAATTTTTTTCAAAAATTGTTATTTTGAACCCACTTATCATTTTTAGAAGAAAAACATTACTAACATTACTACATTTCTACCTGAGCCTGCCAAAAGCCAGTGCTGAGGTATTTTGGATCATGAGGCCATCCTTTGTCATGCAGCCACTTCTAGGTAGACGGGGGGATGGGTGATAGTGTGAGCTATGTTGATCCATTGACTCAGACGGAGAAGAAAATACCCTTTCAGAGAAATCTGAACTTTAGCTATTTTGACCAATAATCATGTCACCTTTTGCAGTGAGAAAAAAATCCAAAATTAGTACAAAGGAGGCAGACTTGAGATGTTTTGAAATTATAGTTCAAATAATGTCTGTGTCAGTTTTATAATAAAGAGAAAGATGACTGTAGCCACCTACATGTGGATGAAAATTCATGTCACCACACATTTCACTTACTCTGTTGACTGAGAAGCAAGGATAGCAAAGGTTTCCAGTACACAGCAGGCTTTTGACATGATCCTGGAGGGGCCGTGGGCGGGTGGGGTTCCCTGGTCTTTCTCTGCCTGCCTCTGGCCTCTGGGGCCTTGCTAAGTACATTCTGTACATTTATCCTATGTTGCACTTACATAAACACACACACTCACACACACATACATCAGTCATTTGTGCTGTATGTCTTACTTTCTGCTCTTCATTTAGTAGCAGCAGTTGGTGAATCATTTGAGCTGTTTTTTCTGCTCTTCTGTCTTTTCCCTTTTTACTTTCTCTCCCCCTCTTTTCTCTCCTGTCCTGTATGGTTCACCTAACCCCAATTGTTTTTATCACTATTGTACTGTATTATACAGAATTATTTTCTTTTGATCCTTACATGAAAACAAAGTTGTCCTCCAAAGGTGAAAGGTTGGAGGTGGGCCAAAAAAAAAGTTTGAAAAGCCCATATGAAGCAATTTTCAAGCCTAGGGTCACAAACGTCACACACAACACATTGTTAGTTTTCAGAGAGTAGTGAAAATCTGTAGTAGTGATATCTCTTTTGGTAAGATTTCCTAAATTTCCTATTTTTGTTTGCTGGTTATGGCTGTATTTGGAAGAGACACACTGCAAAATCTTGATCTTGATAAGTTAAAATTGCTCAATAATATTATTCTATTTCAAGTAGCTGAGGGTTTTTTGTATACATTTATGTAAAAATATTTTTACCTATTAGCAGTTTTTCAAAAGACAAAACTACTTAAAATAAGGTTAAAAATATCAGAGCCATTTTGACTAATCAATATGCCACCTATATGCCATTATAATTCAAATATTATGTTTGTGTCAATTTCACATTATTTCAACCTTTCACAAATCAAATCTCAAACATATGGTTCTGTAGATGAGGAGACTTCTTGCAAGAGATCTTGCACAGTCTCATATGGCAGCCAAGGAGGTGCAAGCTTTCAGCAGCAACCACCCATACCTGACACACGCCTCATTTACATAACACTGGAGGCAAGTTCAGCTCTTCTCCCCCCTGCTGATTCCTCGGGCAATGGGCACTTTTGCAAATGAATGGATGTTAATTGGAGCCACCAGAGGTGTCAGTTTGGACTAAGGTTCTTTGGACCCTCTTTTGGGACTTCAGGGGGGTGGTTGAAATTTCAGGGACTTCTAGTGTTAAGAGCCGTAAGTGCGACAGCATACAGGGAGAAAAAAAGAGTGATCGTACTACAATGGACCATTCATCTATGAATACTGAACTCTAATCTAATACTGAAGTTAACTTCTAAATGTGAATTCCAGAGTGCACTACTATTATTTATGTTAATTTATATTAATGTGCAATTATTTATTTTTCTGTTTTAATGTGGTAGGGACTACATCTTTTATTTATTTGACATTTGTGAAACAAAATACAATATTCATTTGTTTGTTTATAAAAAATAATTTAAAAGCCTTTAAAATGGAAATGAGCACAGTATCTGACTTTGGTATCGAAAATCGTATCGAATTTCAATACTTTTTAAAGTATCATATCGAAGTTGTAATTCTTAGTATCGTGACAACACTAGTAAGGAAGATGCCTATTGTTAATGCACACACATCATTTAAAAATATTTATTAACAGAAATTAAGATTATTTTATTTGACACAAGGCTATATATAACGAAAACAAAGACATTTCATGTAACAACTAATGCTTAGCTGCATCCTTGGGCACCCCCATGCAGTTAGAATGGTACATTCGACTATGACGTTCATAGTCGACTAGGGCAGTGGTTCTCAAACTTTTTACACAAAGTACCACCAACTGTCAAACGAAAAACCTCCACGTACCCCCCCCCCCCCCCCCCCCAAAAAAAAAAAAAAAAGAAAAAGCTGTTTGGCGAGTTTAAGTTGTTGACGGGGGGTTAGCGAACGTAAATTGTTACCGGGAGGATGTAAAATGGACACAAGATAAGTATTATATCGCGGTGGTTGGTGCCAGAGCGAACTAGTAACTCATTGAATCATAGATGTGGATCAGAGGTAAATAAACTAGATTTTTTTTGTCGGCGTGAGAAATCGGATGTGTGGCGTGTGAAGACGGTCAAATGCGTGTGTCTCACGCTCAATGCGTGAAAGTTGGCAACCCTGCTCATTACACACATATGTTATAATGTAGTTCTCCTGTAGTTCGTGTTGGTAGGGGTTTACAGCACAAAAAGTCTTTGTGCGACATGCCCTCATACTCATATCGCACGGAAACGAGCAAGTTGGCTAAATCTGCGACATCTATGGATTCATCTAACTGCAGTGAGAAGCATTTACTCATTTTAATTCTCTCGGTCAATGTTTGTCTGACGTTGTTCGCCATTTCATCAATTCTGCGAGTGACTGTGTCGTTTGAAAGATGCACCAGATCGAGCTGTTTAGCGACATTTTCTCCGCAAATAATACGAGTCATCCCTTTTAGTTTCTGAATTTCAGGACTTGTCATAATTCTGTTTTAATTAAAAAAATGTGTTGTGTAAAAAAAAAAAAAAAAAAAAAAAAAAAAAACTCAAAGCATCTTTTATTTTCTGAGCTCATCTGGCGTACCACCGCGGGGTGCTCTGCGTACCACCAGTGGTACGCGTACCACAGTTTGAGAACCACTGGACTAGGGGGTTTAGTCGACTATAGTCGAATCAGTGACTATTGCAGGTCACCCCTAGTTTTTAATATATATACATATACACGTACATGGGCACTGATGGGCACTGATGACTTCATGGACCCATGCATGCTACACCACACAGCACACATACATGAGGGAGGGCCAGATATGGCATACAAGCTAAATGGTTTAGAAAACTTGAGCAGACCAAAAATTATAATAATAAAGTGTGTGCTTTGGACTCAACTGGCTAGAGTGGGCGTAGGGGTTCATAATAGGGAATAAGTTCCTGGAGGTAATCAGGAGCAAGCCTGTGCAGTGCTTTATAAGTCAATAGAAGAATTTAAAAATCAGTACGGAATTTAACTGGGAGTCAATGCTGGGCTGATAGGACTAGTCTGATATGATCGAATTTTCTAGTTCTAGTCAAACTCTGGCTGCAGCATTTTGAACTATTTGAAGGTTATTTAGATTCCTGGTACCTCTTTCTGTTCACATAAACATCCTCATTAATACTGGGAGCATTGATCTGTATGTGAGTGCCATCAAGTGCACCTACAACTCCTGGAAACCCAGCTATCTGCATAAACTGGGTTTGCTTCTGTAGGATGACACAGGGTGTTGTTTGGAAAGTCAATAAAACGGGTTACAATGTGTGGCGCTGTAAGTGCTATAATTGTTTGCATGACTACTCGGCTAATTGTTGGTTGGGATGGTCCCAAATCATCAGCACTACACTGCTGCATTTTTTCTGTAGCAAGAAAACAAAGCACCAGCACTACTTTTAATTCAGCTGGGATGGCGTTGCTGCATGTAGTTGAAGGTGAGATGACATCTCTCACTAAGTCAGTGACAAAGATGATTCCTGCTCTGTCTAGTCTATATCATTTGATTAATTGAAAGTCATCAAACATTTCCAAGACATTCTTCCTCTCTTGGAAGGTTCGCACACGTCTTTGTCTTCTCAGTGCCATCTCAGCCCCCTGGTGGCAACTCTTAACAACTTAAGAGTCCTCTGAAGCAGTCTTAATTTTTCGGGAGAGTAAGAGTGATTCTTATACTTGAGAGTTTTGATAACTGGCACTTACACTTAACTCTGTGAGTAGGAGCAAATCTAAGAATTTTTCAGCACTTAAGTCCAAAATTCCACTCTAAGAAGTTTGATAAATACGGGCCCAGGTATTTACTGTCTTGCGGCATTTGGGCCCAGAAGGAGAACTTCTGTTTTGTCCTCAATAAGTTGGAGGAAGTTTAGAGACATCCAGCATTTAACATCTCTTACGCAGGCCTCAGTTTTTCCTAAACTGTGTTTGTCATCAGGTTTGGCAAGTTGAGTGCCATCTGCATAGCAGTGAAAATTGACACCATATTTGTTTTAGTTATGCCCGATGGTAGTATATATAATGTAAATAATAGTGGTCCTAAGATGGAGCCTTGCGGGACCCCATATTTCACTTTTGTATGTTTGGACGGAATATTATTGAGCTCTACAAACTGATAGTGATTAGTTAAGTAAAAGTAAAAGCATGAAAGGGCGATGCTTGAGAATCCAACCCAGCGTTCTAACCGTAAGATCCTGTGTCGAAAGCTGCACTAAGATAAAGAAGCACTAACAGAAATACATAGCCTTGATCTGATGCAAGGAGGAGATCATTTGTTTCTTTGACCAGGGCTGTTTCAGTACTGTGATGGGGCCTAAATCCAGATTGGAACATTTTTAAATATGTGATTCCTATGCAGATATATCATTTTCTATGATCTTGGATATAAATGTGTTCGAAATGGGTCTATAATTAGATAATACAGTTGAATCAAGATTTGATTTCTTGATCAGAGGTTTAATAACCGCTAATTTACAGGATTTGGGCATGTGACCTGTTGTAATGGATGAGTTAACTACTGTTCAGTTAAAACTGGTAATAGCTCTTTTAATAATTTTGAGGGAACCGAATCTAGTGTGCAAGTAGTACAATTTAATGATGAAATTATTTTCTCTAATTCTGATTGTAGGAGTGGATGAATTGTTTCTCCTAATGTAAAATTTGAATCAATATCGACCAAACCAGATGACATACCAGTTGGACTACCAATAAAAGGTATTTACCAACTCCAGATCACATACACACTGTAACGATGAGTGGGACTTAGAAAAACGAGGCAGTTCCAAAGTGAAAACACCGTTACGTTTATTCAGTGATCAGCGCGATAGCGCACATTAAACACGATCACATACAGGTGACTGACTCTAACAAAAATGAGCACAAAATGTTGCACACACACGCGCTTTATGCATTTGAACTAACAAGCACCACATGAAACACATTTGACAAATGACATGGGTGAACACACCCACAAACACACCCCCACTTGTACATACACGGACTATGTAAGCACACCCCCAAGGGGAAGGTTCCGGGGCTGTAGCGTGACAGAGCCCCCCACCAAGGGCACTACCCGTCCCGGTGCCAGTGAAGCTATACCACCCCGGACCAGCACCAATGGACGGGTCCAGAGTCGCCGGTGACGCGTCCAGGAGGGAGCCGCCCCTGGTGGAGAATCCACCTTTTTTTTTTTTTTTTTTTTGGAGAATCCACCTCTAACAGCCTAGAACACCCTCCCTGGGAAGACAGGGGAAAAGACGTTAGACACACAACAGTACATTTACGAAAACGCAGATGGGCCTACATTCCCTTCAGTGGGCAGGCGCGCTGTCTCTTTGGGCAACACTGGGGGGCGCGCCTCAGTGTACGCTTGCTGGCCCTCGCTCTCTTTTCTCCGGGGAGCCATGAGAGGAACCTCACCGCCCCTTGGCGGCTGCTCCACGGGACTGGTCCCACTTCCTGGTTCCTCCAGTTCCATTCCTTCCTGGGGGTGTTGCACTGTGAGTAGTCTATGTTGCTCTTCTCGGAGGAGACATGGGGAACCTCCCCATGCTGGTACCCCTTCTTCGACCGCACAGTCATCTCCGAGCACTCTGATGGGGGACGGCTGACCTCCTCCTCGCTGGAGTACTTGGTTGGGATTGAACACACGGACGGAGGGGGGCTGACATCTTCGCCCTCGTTGTCGTAGTACTCTGTGGGGACCGAGTACACGGACGGAGGGGGGCTGACCTCTTCCCCATAGTACTCGGTGGGCACCGAATACAAGGAAAGGGGAGGACTGACCTCTTCCTCACCCTTACTGTACTCGGTGGGTGCTGAGTACACTGATGGCGGGTAGCTTTCCTCTTCTCCAGACTCCTCCTCATTGAACTCACTCTCGGGGGGTTTAGGAGTCATCTCCATGGTGAAAACCTCGAAGGATCTCGCTATCAGGGGAGAGGAGTCTCTGGTCGGGGAACAATAGGTTTCTCTCCACACCCTCTGTGCAGTTTGTCTGAAATGGTCTGCACTTGACTCCGTCTTGGCCTCCTGAGCCTGATGCAGCAGACTTGCGCATATGGAATCATGCATCATCTCGGTGACGGTCGCAGGGGCTTCGTGGCGACGTACAGGGGATGATGGTGCCTACTTGCCCTCTTCCCCTTCTTTGCACGTGACGCGTAGCCTGGCATCTTTTTCTAGGTCTGCTCGTCTTTCTGTAACGATGAGTGGGATTTCGAAAAATGAGGCGGTTCCAAAGTGAAAACACCGTTACGTTTATTCAGTGATCAGCGCGATAGCGCACATTAAACACAAACACACACAGGTAACCGACTCTAACAAAGACAAGCACAAAATGTTGCACACACACACACACACACGCTTTATGCGTTTGAACTAATGAGCACCACGTGAAACACATTAGACAAATGACACGGGTGAACACAAACACACACACACACACACAACCACACCCCCACTTGTACATACATGGACACAGACTACTTAAACACACCCCTAAGGGGAGGGGTCCAGGGCTGTAGCGTGACACACACACAATTCATAATCCCATCTGTATAGACAGTGAAACACTAGAAATGGTAGACCGTTTCAAATACCTTGGACTCACCATGGACAATAGACTCAGTTTTGAACAACATACCATGGAGATCTATAAATGCAGCCAACAGAGACTTACAGCTAATAGCAAGTTTAAAGCTCTTTCTGTTGCCCCGTCACTTACTTCTCCTGTACAAGAGCATAGTCCAGCCCATCGTCCTATATTGTCTACCCTGCTTTTTCAACATGTTAACTGTTGCCAATAGAAACAAACTTATACGCATCACTCACACTGCATCCAAGATAATAGGCCTACACACCAACTTACCAGACCAGAACAGCAAGTCCACCAGAAACAGAGCACATCTGATTGCACATGACCCCAGCCACCCCCTCAACCGCCACATCATTCTGCTCCCATCAGGGTGTAGATACAGGGCTTTAACGTGGAAACGGGCACGGTTTGGGAAACGTTTTGTGCTCTCCGCGATAGCTACTCTGAATGAAAGCACACGGTGGTGATTGTCCAGTTGACCGTCTGTGGAACGCTTCCCCGTGTCCTCTGTGACATCTGCTGGACTGCCTATATGATCTGCTCTGTCTTGTGTTTATATATGTATTTATGTTTGTGTGGAGGTTGGTGGTGAGATGGGAGGGAAGGGTATGTGTTAAGAATACCTATGTATGTATTCATGTTGATGAGGCTTTGTACTGAAGGTGAAAAAAATTTCCCCTGTGGACAATAAAATCTATCTATCTATCTATCTATCTATCTATCTATCTATCTATCTATCTATCTATCTATCTATCTATCTATCTATCTATCACATTTGGCACATCATAAAGAGGAAGTTGGAGACCTCTGTTAGACATGAATGGGAGAGCATTCCTATTTCTAAACTTGAGAAACTGGTCTCCTCTGTCCCCAGACGTCTGTTGAGTGTTGTAAGAAGGGGGGATGCCACAGTGGTAAAAATAGGATTTGTTGACGCCATGAAATTTTGAAACAACATATTTTTCCCGTAAAATAATACATTGTCTCAGTTTCAACTTTTATAGTTTTTCCCAGTCGGTTTGGTTCATTTCTCACATCATGCTTTACATTGGCATCACAAATAGTGCATTTCTCAAAACAGTTAATGCAAACAGCAAAACTCAATGAAATACCGGCAAAATCACATACTTCACTCAAAATTATTTGTTTTTGCCCCAAAATCAAATATTTAGGTCAGTCGATTTGTCAGTGCCATCAGAATATCTAGTCTGTGTGCCATTGCCTATGAACAAGGCAGTCAAAATACTTAGTCATGTTGTCAGTGCAACTATAAGTCACAGTCATTGTAGACTGTATATTCTGATGGAAACTAGCTAAGCTTTTGATTTCAAGAAAGCTGCACATTCTGTGGTATATCAAATACATGTTACACACATACACACTTACACGGAACACAGTTACACATGACTGTATGTGGGAGACTGATAGCAAGAAATTGGACTGGAATCAAATTTGTACAGCAATATTGTTTGACGGTATTGTTCGCACTGCAATTTGTTGACAAAAACACTCACTGAAATTCAGAAAAGACAGACAACTGCAAAATTAGAAACTTATTCTACACATTCAAAACAACCTGAGCACATACAGCCTCCTCTTGCTGTGTGAAAATTGAACCTCTGCTACCACTATGAGCTAGTCTTGATATCCTATATGGTATAAGAATGCAAAAATGCAAAAAAAAGAATAACATGTCAGAAAGTATGTCAATGTGCAGCATTACAGCAGAGAGCACATTTCTGAATTACAGTACATACATGTTTTCTCTATGAAATGTTTGAACGATTGAAGACACAGTTGATCTTCCAATATTCGGCTGCACCTAGCAACCAGCTTCAGCCATTGTGAGACCATGACTTACATGTAAAACATGGTCCACAATTGTTGCCCTTACTGTATTTCACTGTTTTGTCCCCTCAGCCTTACACCACACAGTATTACCCATCTACACCATATAGTCTTACCCCTCTACACCACAGTCTTACTTCTCCTATTGACTGTTCACCCTATACATGGCCTTGTCTTTCCTTTATGAGACTTTGTGATACTGCCGTGTTTAGCGTCTATAAATGTTTGCCAATTACAGTAAAGGTTCATGAGACGCACCTCTGACCGGTTGAGACCATTGGTTGATCTAAGCCTTCACCAATTCCCTTTCTTACTGTAACTGAATGTTCACTTGCAAACAATTTAATCAAATTAGGATAAATTACCAAAATGTAACAAAACAATTAACTAAATAAATGTAAAATGATGCCGTAGAGATTATGACAACATGTTCAACACTTTTGCATATAATGACCTAGGCGATGACCTAAAGACTAAATGTTTGGGAGGGTAAGACAATTCAACAGCCAATCCATACAACACATTTTGATAAACATGACATAAGCAACACATAATGTAAAAAACAACAGACAACTGCCCATGTCCATTTGCAATATGTACAAAAGCATTTGGAAAATGTTAAACACAAGGAGAAATTCAATTATGATGTGCACAAGTGACAAGGAGATGTGGAGACTGAATGAACAGTTTTGAGAATTTCAATTCTGATCTGAGAAATGAACCAAACCGACTGAGTTTTTGTTCTGTAATCTGTAATCTGTGCTTTGTTCTATTCTGAATAAAATATTAGATGTTGGCACCTCCACATCATTGCATTCAGTTTTTATTCACAATTTGTACGACCACGCCCATAAAAGTTATTTAAAAACTTTGAGTTTGTTGGATTTAAGCCAAGATACCATCACCAACCGAAAGTTGGAGTGATGCCAAGAGACTGCTGCCAAGTTCCAACCTCCAAGAAGATCTTTACTATATTTTCTCAAGAAAAGTATTTAACCTAGTTTATGTGTCGTCATCAAACTTACTTTTATTTCATCTTGTCTTTCAAGTCGATTTCATTTTCTTTTTTTAGTTAAATTGAAATTAATTCTGTTTGGGTGACAGGCATTGATTTTAGTTTAGCTTTGAATAATCCTCGACAAGTCATCCAGCGCAACCCGGTTTTGACTGTGCTCCTGTCAAGAAGTCTTCGCCATTCTGTACGTACTTGAGGGAGAAAATTGAGTTTGCATATCACCAAATCTAAGTTTCTTTCTCGGTCATAGGCAAGTTTTGCATGTGTATCGCTAATCTCTGACTGAAGTGACCAGACTTCGGGGCCAGAGATTGACCCTAGCCTGTCAGCGTAACAAACCTGGAAATACAAGTTAAAAGCAAGAGAGTCTTTTTTGCGTGTTACCGAGCTGAATATTTAGTCTTGAAGTGCATCTTGAGATATTTGCGTATTCCAAGTATTTCAGGCTGAAGCCCTAGAGCCCCAAATAGCAGTTTAGTAAGTAAGTAAGTAAGTAAGTAAAATTTTATTTATATAGCACGTTTAAAACAAAGTGCTGCACAATAGAAAAAAGACATTCCCACCCCTAATCACCCACCGCAAACACAGAACAAACATTAACAATTACACAATCCTTAATCCACAGTTTGTCAGCTGCCAAATGCTAAAGAATAAAAGTGTGTTTTAAGTTTGGATTTAAAACTCGTCACAGACGGTGCATTTCTGACATCAGTTGGAAGTCCATTCCAAAGCCTTGGTGCAGCAACAGTGAAAGCACGATCCCCTTTTTGTTTAAGACGAGATCTTGGAACTGTTAGAAATGATTGGGTCGAAGACCTTAAAGCTCTTCAGGGCACATACATACAGAGCATGTCCACAATATATGCTGGTGCAAGTCCATTTAAGGCTTTAAAAACCATCAATGCTATTTTGAACTGGATTCTGTAATGCACTGGGAGCCAATGCAGGGATGCCAAAATTGGGTTGATTTTTTTGGTACCAGTTAATAATCTGGCTGCACTATTCTGAACCAACTGTAAGCGTGACAGAGTTGCTCCATTAATACCAAAATACAGTGCATTGCAGTAATCCAATCTAGATGTAGTAAAAGCATGAATGACCTTTTCAAGATCTGAAGTACTAAGGAACGACTTTAATTTGGAGATTGTTCTTAGCTGGAAAAAGCAGCCCTTGACTATTGCATTAATTTGCTTCTCAAATTTGAATTTTGAATCAAAGATGACCCCAAGGTTTTTAACCTGAGTTTTCAGATAGGGTTTTAAAGGGCCTAGATTTTCCTTCAGATGGTTAGTTATTGAAGGAGGCCCAAACAGAATAACCTCTGTTTTACTGTCATTCAATTGAAGAAAGCTTTGAGTCATCCAGTTTTTTATATCCATGATGCACTCATTAAGTCTATCTAGGGGGTGATGATTCCCAGGTTTCAAAGGTAAGTACAGTTGTAAATCATCCGCATAACAATGAAATGAGATTCCATGCTTACAAATTATTTGACCAAGGGGAAGCATATATAATGAAAAAACAACAGGGCCTAAAATTGATCCTTGTGGAACCCCAGAAGTCACCATGGTAGAGGTAGAAAAGTATTTGCCAATGCTCACTGAAAAGGTCCTGTTTTTAATATAAGAGGTAAACCAACTAAGAGCCACACTCTTGATTCCAACACAGTATTCCAGGCGTTCAATGAGTAAATCATGGTTGACAGTATCAAATGCAGCGCTCAAGTCCAGCAGAACCAAGACTGAAGAACCTCCAGAATCAGCATTATATAAGAGGTCGTTGGTAACTTTTAAAAGAGCAGACTCTGTGCTGTGAAATGCCCTAAAACCTGATTGAAAAGTCTCATAAATTGTGTTGCTGTCAATGAAACAGGTTAGTTGAGTTAAAACAGCTCTTTCTAAGATCTTAGACAGAAAAGATAGCTTTGATATAGGCCGGTAGTTACTCAGATCCCCTATATCCAGATTATGCTTCTTTAAGAGAGGCTGTACAACTGCATGTTTAAAACACTCGGGAATTGTGCCAGAGGCTAAACTTGCATTTATAATTAACAAAACATCAGGGCCAATTGTGTCAAAGATTTTCTTAAAAAACCAAGATGGAAGAACATCAACAGCAGAGTTAGAACACTTCATTTGAGAGACAATGTCAGCTAACTGAGACAAGGAGATTGGGTCAAATTTCTCAAATGTTGGAATACCCAGCTTATAAACAGCAGGACTGAACACCGACGTTGATATATTAGCTCTAATATTATCAACCTTGGCCAGAAAGAAATCAAGAAAAGCCTCACAGTTTTTTGAGGATGCTTCAGGGCTAATGTGTGGAACATGGTTGAGTACTGAATTTATTGTATTAAACAGAAATTTAGGGTTATGCTGATTTTTTGAAATCATTTCTGAAAAATATTTTGCTTTAGCAGATCTCATGAGTTCTTGAAACCTGAACAAAGTTGATTTAAGAATCTCAAATGATATTTGTAATCTATCCCTCTTCCATTTGTGCTCAGCCTTCTTGCACTCTTTCCTAGCCATTCTAATGGAATCATCCACCCAAGGTCTAGATTTAAAGCTGGGGTGAGTCACTCTAAAAGGGGCAACCTGATCCAGCACTGCTGTGCAGGAAGATCGAAAAGAAGCAGTTAAATGCTCAATGTCCAACTGAGAGATAGTAGGAGAGGAATAAGTTTTATATGTAACCGCAAACTGAGTAGCTGTAGTGGGGCCAAATTTTCTGGTGAAATGTTCTGGGGCCTTGATGATCACAGGTTGTAAAGCAAGCAGTGAGCTGAACATAACAGGCATATGATCTGAAAATGCCATTTCTAAGGTTTTAACATTTTCTACATTAAATCCATGAGATATAACGAGATCGAGGGTATGCCCGTGTTCATGAGTAGGGCCACTTGTTGTATAAAATCAAAAGAGTCCAACAGATGGTTAAATTCACTGACCATGGGCTTATGAGGGCAACACACATGGATGTTGAAATCCCCTAGAATTAGAATACGGTCAGACATTACCGTTACTGAGGATAAAAGGTCATAAAAATCTCTAATGAAGTCCTTATTAAATTTAGGTGCTCTATAAATTAAAATGACAAGTAGTGAAATCGTAGATTCAACTTTAAAAGTGAGCGACTCAAAGCTGGAGTACACTTCCATAGCGAGTGCAGTACATTTAAAACCATTTCTATACATGACTGCGAGTCCTCCCCCTCGTCCAGTTCTCCGCGGAGAGTTCAGGAAGCTACAGTTTAATTCATTCAGCTGACTCTTCAGGCAAATTGTTTATTTGTGAATGCCACAGCGAGGTTGGGCTCGCAACCAACCCATGGCAAATTAAATATTTATGAGTCATATAAGTAGTTGATGTTGTGATAGAAATTTTGGATATTGATATTGATTTTGGAAATGCAGCCGTGCTCTTGTTTTTCTCCTGTGCTGAACTAACAAAAAGATTGAACTAAATGTAGCATCTCTTGATGTGGTTGTCTGAGATCAGTGTACCTCCTTCTGAGGTAAAGTTAAATCGAATGCAAATCAAAGCAACTGTCACATAGGGCTACGCCCCCTCTCCTAGCTGTCACTCTGGTTTCCCTTGTTCCCTGGTTTTGTGTTGTTCCGTGCTCCTGGATCCCGCCCTGCTCGTCTGTCTCTATGGTTTCCCCTCGTCTGCCACGCCTATGTCGTCATTGTTATCACCTGTTCCTTGTTTAGTTCCATGTATATTAGTCCCTGTTTCTCCCATGTTTGTATCGGTTATTTTGTTCACTTTGTTCATGCCTGTTTATTGTGATCGCTGCCGTTGTGGATTCCTGTTCTTTGTGATTACTGCTGTTCGTGAGTTCGCTCTTTTGTGTTTTCAGTTATCCTAAGCTAACCTGCCCTGTTGTTTTCGTTCCCTGTTAGTATGCCTGTCTACATGTCTTGCTCGGACTGCCTACCTGTTATGACCCCTGCCTGCGATCACGACTCTGCCTTTGGAATTCCATTTAATAAATCTCGCTCTCCTCAGCGTTTGTGTCCGCCTCCCTGTTCTGCCTCGCGCAGTACGTTACAGCAACGCTGGGACCCCCTTGGATAGGCGGTGCTGAAATGCGTCACCTCCGATGTATCTCGTTCCCTAGCGGAAAGGGAACTGACTAGCTGAACTAGCTAGCTGACCTGCTAAGGTTAGCCTCTTGTATTGTGAAAGCAAACTCTTTGTCTCCATCACGTGGGAAAGCTGTTAACGTGCCTTGTTCCCCAGTAGGGAGGGAACAATAGCTAAACTGGCTAGCTTTGGAAAGTTAGCCTTGCCTTTTGAAACTTAGCCTTGTGTCTCCATCATGCGGGTGCACAAGGAATTATCGACTTGTTGAAAAAGAAATGATTTTGAAGATTGAAATATCACACGCTATTTATGTACCAAGTTAAAGCTATTGTATTGTATCCATAAAGCTATTGTATTAAAGTGATTGATATTTTGTTATTAATGTTGTTGTTATAGGCTATATTAACCTAATTAAGGGTAATCAATCCCACATTGCTGAACCTAAGACAGTGTTGTGCTTCTACTTCTCTCAGTACCTCACCCATAAAGAAGCTACAACTGCAGCTAGACTCCTAACCAGTGATGTCAGTAACGCGTTACTCTAATCTTACCACTTTTTTTGGTAACGAGTAATATAACGCGCTACTATTTCCAGTCCAGTAATCAGATTAAAGTTACTTATCCAAATAACTGTGCGTTACTAGTTTTATTTTCCCTAGTAAAAATATATATTTTTGCTTTCTTCTTGGCTCAGTTCTACTTTTGCGTCTGACCGTAGCACTCGACTCCGCACGCTGCGCGCAACCCTGTGAGAGCGCGAGCGCGTTTTACAAGTCATTTTTTGCAGTGTCCTCCCGTAACGATGTGTGGTAGTATAAAGAAACACCCCTCAAAAACAGGGGAAGGAACATTTACCTGAAGAATTTTAATGTTGCACTGTGTTCCACGTTTGAAAAGTGCTGGAATTTTGACTAACGTCGCCTACTTTAAAATGCTTGAAATTGTAATGGTATTTCGTTTCACAAGCTGTCTGACTGAACAGGGGTGGGTTTCCCGAAACGTTCGTAGCGCTAAGTACTTCTTAACCTCGTACGTTTCATACGAGGTTACGAAGTACTTGGCGCTACGAACATTTCGGGAAACCCACCCCAGTTCGCTTGTATTACGTTTACAAATAAATTTACAAATAATACCGCGCAGCTACACAAACGTAATGTCAGGAGTAGGGCTGCCATGATTAGTCGACTAGTCACGACTATGTCGACTACTAAAATAGTCGACGACTGATTTATTAGTCGATGCGTCGTTTTTTTCCCTCTCCAAACTGCTGCGACAGTTTCCACTGCTGCGTCTGCGTTTCTGTCCTTGACGCACACGCGCAGTAGTGGAAACCGGGGTAGACAGTTGACGACATCCCAGGACGTTATACAGACAGGTTCTGGTATCGTGGCTACCCGGCTACGGAACTCAAAAGTGCGGGATCATTTTCCGTAGTCGGGTTCCGAAACGCGTGCAATATCTGCAAGGCAGAACTTGCCTTCCACGGCAGCACAACCGCGATGTACGAGCATGTACCTGAAGCATGTTGTGGCTAATTGTGACAACAATGATGAATAGGGACCGCCATCTCTGTAATCTAAATTGCTAGTTAGCTGCTAAAGTTACCATAAACAGAGCGTTAACTTAGTACTTACTTATCGCAGGGTTGCCAACTTTTCAAGATCACTTGGAGTGAGATTTGATCTTTTGGGGGGGGGGGGTAAAATGGACACAAATTAAGTATTATATCGCGATCGATTGCCAGTGGTTGTCGTCAGAGCGAACTAGTAACTCATTGAATCATAGATGTGGATCAGAGGTAAATAAACTAGATTTTTTTTTCGGCGTGAGAAATCGGGTGTGTGAGCGTGTGAAGACGGTCAAATGCGTGTGTCTCACTCTCAATGCGTGAGAGTTGGCAACCCTGCTTATCGCTGTAGCTGTAAAAGTTAACATTAGTGATGGCGATTTGTTTCATTAGCCTTAGCACGCATTCGTGTATTTTCTGTAATGTTAGTGAGACCAAAACTTAATTTTTGTGAATAACTCCTTAGTTTCAGATCCCTACCTAATTTGATTTAAATGTAGCGAAGTTTGATGCCAGAGACTAATGAAAGAACGAAAAACCTAAAAAAAAATCTTTATTAATGTAGGCCTATTTATTTTTGTGTTTTTAAGGCAGTGCCTTATCCTTATTTTAATAATTGTTTGTTGCAACAAGCTGCATATTTCATTAAAGGTTTAATGAACTATGATCTTAATTGTTTTTATTTTTAGTTATAGCTGAAATCTAATGATGGTTATATAATAGCAGTTGCATTCTAGTGTATGTTTTATATTCAATTAACGTACAATCCGACTAGTCGACTAATCGTAAAAATTAATCGGTGATTAGTCGACTATTAAAATAATCGTTTGTGGCAGCCCTAGTCAGGAGATACTGTAGCGACACGGCAAGTCTCGCCCTTTAAGTGACACGGGGGATGGGGGGGGGGGGGGGGGGGGGGCACTGCGCGTGCCAGAGTTGCGTTATCAATAAAGTTTCCCTCCTTGGGATTTTTGGATTAAGCAGTTTCTGCCTCGGTTACCGAACCTGCTTCAATACATTGTTACTGTTAATAATGCACTTCCAATAAAGTGAGTATTGGAAAAAATTATTTTGCTGCTGAATGTAACTACTAAAGTAACTTGTAATCTAACGTAGTTACTTTTAAAATCAAGTAATCGTATTCCTGACCATGCCTCTGACCGTTGCATCTGCCAAGAGATCCTTTAGCAAGCTGAAGCTTATCAAAACATACCTTCGTTCAAGTATGAGCAATGATCGCTTGACCCAGTTAGCAGTGATCTCAATTGAAAACAATGTGGCGCGGTCACATTTCATTTGAAAGTATTCTTGACAAATGGGCAAGTGCAAAAGCACAAAATGTAACAATTTAGTAAAAACTCTTGTTAAAAATCTTACACAGAGTCGAGGATATTGTTCAGATTTGCTGTTACATATTATTTAGACTGTTTTTTGTTTGTGATGTTTGAGATGCTCACCTGCTGTGAGTAAGAGAATAAAAGTGTACAATATATGTCTTGTATTTTATAAGTGCATGAATAAGTGAGATCTGGACACATGGCGGGGGGGGGGGGGGGGGGGCGATAGTATGTTTGCATACACCTCAGAAAGTGTGTAGTTGCACCCCTGGGTGTTTGTATGTGATGTTATGTTGGTTCGTACTTTCTTTTAAGTGGACAGTTTAGATGGGCCCTTGCATTACATTCACGCAGGGGAACACATTGTTAAACACACCAGTTTAGGGGCACGTGCCATTTATGTATGTTATTGAGATTAGGTTTGGTTAGGTAGGTTAGTGTTCTTATTACTGTGCCTTTGGCACGGTCCTCAGTCCACTTATAAGAAGTTAAATTTTTCTACTGATGATCTACTCAAAGTAAAACGTGGCAAACGAAACCCTTGTGTCTGTGTCCTAGTTCTCGCAGTTTCTTTGTTCGGTCGCCTCTACTTAGACAGGGGCGGGTCGTAACAATGACAATGAGAAGGGCAAGTTCTGAAAACGAAAATGAGCATGAAATCTGAGCAAAATCACAAACCATTTCCGTGATCGCCTAGAATACATTTTGGTGTGAACACACTCTTGAAATGGGAACAGAGCAAATCCAGGCGGGACCAGGATGAATATGGGTGTTCACACTTGAGCGCAAGGCAGTGAAGAACATTAGTGTGAACTCCAGGGAGAGATTTTCACTCATCGCTTCTTTGCTTTTCACTAAATATGAAGTTGTTGAATACTTTTTAAAATATCTCAGGACATGAATATTAAATACATACATGCAAAAAGCAATGACCATTGATATGACTGTTCAGTCCAAATAAACTATCAAGTGGCTTAACTCAATGACCAATAACTCATGTTATTGTGCTGATACTGCCCTCTAGTGCAATTTACAGTCTATGATCTAAATAGCTAGGGTGTTGGCTCTTATCTCTCTCTCTCTCTCTCTCTCTCTCTCTCTCTCTCTCTCTCTCTCTCTCTCTCTCTGTGATATTTCTTTAGAGTGTAATATACTGGGAAGACCACAATCAAATAGGGCCTAATATGTAAGTAGCAGTGTAATGTACACAACATATTGTGTCCTCCAGAGTCTGCTGTTGTGTGCAGGTACATGTGCGCTCACACAGAACCCAAACATATCACACCAGAAAGGTGTGTGTGTGTGTGTGTGTGTGTGTGTGTGTGTGTGTGTGTGTGTGTGTGTATGTGTGTGTGAGAGAGAGATAGAAAGAGAGAGAGAGCAGCCGTTGTATCCTGAGGATCCAGAGATTTGTTCATTGTCCACAGTTGTGGCGTGAAGAGTCTGTCTGGATGGTGTCATTACGAGGACATGTGCCATGGATAGGCTGCAACAGAAGTGACAAATGAAGGAATCAGCAGGAAAAGATTCAGCTACATCTGTATGTCTGGAAACGCCAGGCTGAACTGCTCTAACAGTGGCTACTGTGTGGCACAATATGAACCCACCTGCCATCCATCCCTGGTCCCCAAACACCAACAGAGCAGGAGTGTATTTGGACCAGCCATTCTTCACACATACACAGGCACACACACACACACACACACACACACACACACACACACACACACACACAGGCACACACACACACACACACACACAATAACACACTAACACATTACACTTTTGCCATTCACTGAGCCGCAGGGTTTAGGCTTAGGTGTTCAGGTTTAGGTTTGGGCTAGGTGTTCAGACCCCGAGAGCCTCACACACTTCCACACACACATACAAAACTGGTGGACATGATGACCAATCTAATGAACATAACAGACCTACTGTATGTCTACTGAGGTTTACATACAAAACCAGTCCTGTGAGAATCAGGCGTGTTTTCACAGTTTTTCAATCCTGTTTGCTCTCTCTCTCTCTCTCACTCACACACACACACACACACACACACACACACACACACACACACACCTAAGACAATGATGCAGCAAACACAATGATAGCCTCACCTATATGCTGAAGCCAGATTAACAGCTACAATTAAGGGGACACAAATTTGTCCACCAATAGATAAATTGGTTGCTGTTCAAGATAAATTAATCTTTTTCTGATTAGGACAAAAAATATATGGCTTTGTGTGTTTAAAATGTTCATTCCTCTTTAGGTTCTATTAACGCATCGTATTTCTACAAGAGAGAGCTAAGCAAGAGTGCAGCTTGAACGTGGCTTTTGTTCAGCTCAAGTTAGCAAACAAGAAAAATCAAATGGCAGACCAGGACAAAAACCCAAAGCCAACAGTCTGGAAGCATGAAGCAGGCTCTTTCTAAGAAACAGGCCTCTTGTGCTGGAGCAAGTGTGAAGTGATGAAGACCTGTTGCTGTGCTTAAATAAAGTGTTTAACAGGGGACATGTGTGCATAGCTGGTTGTGAAAACAAGGTGCTAGAGACTTTGGAAGGTGTTGTGTGTGGGATTTGTATGTGTGTGAGAATCTGGGCATATCTTGCTATCTTGGTGAAGACTGTACCGTGACAAAAAGATTTTTGGACATTTGTCTGAAGAAATCCAAAATCCAATGCTTGAATGGGATTGCCCACTAAGTCAAGAGTGACGCTTTATCATCCAACAGTAACATCATGTAAACCAGAACCTATGAGTTATAATTTTAAGAGGAACACAGATTGTACATGCATGCTCATTGTAGGTGCAGCACTATAGACCATAGTCCGTCTGTTGCCCTTCATTCATAGAAATAAACTACCTAAGGACCCCATAACAATTATTCTCAGCACTGCTGTGACATGTAGTATCTGTGGGGCTGCTAGGACTGTGAGGGGATGTCATGTATTTTTTAAGCACTTGTACACGTCACTTTTGTGATACACTTGATATACATTTTATATAGGCTAGAGGGTAGAGACCACAGTTCTTAACTGTAACGTGAAACATGAAGAAGGATTCTGAGTCGTGAGCGTATTTTAGTTATACATTAGAGATGAACACATGGAGTCAAAACAAGGTGTGACTTTAAACAACATCAAGCAACACAGACGCTAACAAAATGCAAGTGCAACATGTAACGCTAACAAGACGCGAGACATGTGAAATGAGCAACATGCACACCTGGACCAACATTAGACCTGTCATCATTAGACCTGTCATCATTAGACCTCACAATCAACCAGAATTTTGTTAGCCAAGGGCTGACTGTTATCTCATGATGCATGTTGCATGTTGCTCCGTTGTTGAATAATATGTTTATACATTTTAAAATGACGGTTACTATCTATGTTGCTTGACTTGTGTATTTGTGTGTTAACGGGCCGCCCAATGGAGGATGGGTTCCCTTTTGAGTCTTGGTTCTCCCGAGGTTTCTTCCTATTCCCCACCACCATAGGGAGTTTTTCCTCGCCACTGTCGCCTTTGGCTTGCTCATTAGGGTTCTGGACCCATAGTATTGTTAACCTTGTAAACCCTGTAAAGCTGCTTTGCGACAACTTGAGTTGTTAAAAGCGCTATACAAATAAACTTTGATTTGATTTGATTTGATATGTAGCTCCACCACGAATCAATGAAAGCAGACTTAGATAAGCTTAAAAAAAAATCAGAAACACATTAAAATTCTTACATCCTTCAGCAAATTGCAGACCAGGACAAAACCCCAAAGCCAAGCAGTCTGGAAGCATAAAGCAGGCTCTTTCTAAGAAACAGGCCTCTTGTGCTGGAGCAAGTGTGAAGTGATGAAGACCTGTTGCTGTGCTTAAATAAAGTGTTTAACAGGGGACAGGTGTGCATAGCTGGTTGTGAAAACAAGGTGCTAGAGAGTTTGGAAGGTGTTGTGTGTGGGATTTGTATGTGTGTGTGAGATTTTGGCATGTTCTGCTATCTTGGTGAAGATGGCCATGACAAAAATATTTTTGGACAAACTTTCATTTTCCTGAAGAAATGCAAAATGGAGATCTTGAATGTGATTGCCCACTAAGTTGCATCAGTCTGTCAGTCCTTATTTTGGACATCCTGCAGACAACTCCTTAGTTTTGGGACATGTACCTAGTCTGTTTAAGATAGCCAAGATGGTACCGGTATAAAAATGAGTGCCGTAGCTGGTCCAAGTAAGAAGCCTAAAACCTACCACTTCATACAGAATGGGAGGAGGATTTGTTTTCACTATGTCATATTCTAAGTTCATTTGCCTCATCTGTCAGTGTGCCGTTGCTATTGCAAAGAAGGGAAACATGGTACGGCATTTTCAGACTGTTCATAAAAACTATGACATTGACTTTCCACCGAAAAAAGCGAGCTGAGAAGGAGAAAGGAGAGAGGAGAAAGGTGAAAGAACTAAAATCCCAGTCATTTTTCTCACATCTGACCACAAAAGTGAAGGCAGCCACCGAAGCATCATTTCGGGTGAGTCACTTAATTGTTAAATACAAGAAGTGCTTCCAAGACGGAGAGATGATAAAAGAGGCATTTGTTGAAACCGCTGTTTCCTTGTTTCGAGACTTTAAAAACAAATCGGAAATATTATCTTCAATCAAAACTCTCCAGCTATAGAGGAATACAGTCACACGGCGCTCTGAAGCCATGGCCAAGGAGCTGACCCAGCAACTTTGGAAGGATATTGCAGACTGCAAGTGTTTCTTGCTACAATTAGCGATACTTTAAAATGTATAAATATTAACATAAATAAATAAAATACTTTATTTATCCTAAAAGGAAAAGGAAAGAAAGAATACACAATATTAAATAGTAATAATAACTTAAATAATGATAATATAGAAGAAATACATTTGTTTTGCATTTTTATAGTAGGTAGATCATTTTGACATGGTCATCTTATAAGTAGCTCGCAAGCTGAAAAGGTGTGGGCACCCCTGATCTACACCCAATCCATGTAAACTCTCCATAAATAGCACAGTCGGATCAAGATTTGGTTTCTTGATCAGAGGTTTAATAACTGCTAATTTACATGATTTGGGCATGTGACCTATTGTAATGGATGAGTTAACTATGGTTAGAAGAGGTTCAGTTACAGCTGGTAATACCTCTTTTAATAACTTTGTGCAGGTAGTACAATTTAAGGAAGAAATTATTTTCTCTAATTCTGATTGTGGGAGTGGATGAAAAGCATCAAGTTTTTCTCCCGGTATGTAAGTTAAATCAATTTCAACCAAACCAGATGACATACCAGTTGTATTGCTAATAAAAGGTTTTATATTTTGTCTAATATTCTCAATTTTTACACCTTGGGTTGAGCAACAAGTTGACAGTATGCCTGGTGAGGATCCTCAGGGTACAGGGCCCTTAATGATGATGCCATTTTTTATGGGAGGGTATTGGGTGTCTAAGTTTGATGGTACGGGTACAGTAAAGTTGGGAGAATGGAAAACCCAGATGAAATATATGCTCAGTGTTCAGCGATTAAGCGAGCAGCAACAGGTTCAGTTTTTAGTGGGGTCTTTAGAAGGAGATGCCAGACGGGAGGTTTTAGCACTCGAAGAAGAGCATAGAGACACTACCAAGAAAATTTTTGATTTGCTAATTGCACTATATGGGGATAATACACCAATTGCAGCTTTGAGGGCACAGTTTTTTAATTGTAAGCAGGAACCTAGACAATCTCTCAGGTCATTTGCGCTACACCTTAGGGAATTGTTTTGCAGGCTGAAAAGTAGGGACGAGACGGGCTTAGAAGAAGGAGACATATTATTACGTGATCAGTTCATTCTGGGTCTGCGGGAGGGTCCTGTTCGTCAGGAGCTGAGAAAACAAGTGCGGAGAACCCCTACCTTGACTTTTGAGGTTGTAAAGGCCGAAGCACTAGCCTTGGAGCAGGAATGCCAGGAACACTGGGAGCCCTCTGCATGTATGTCTGCTAATGCTGGATCTCATCCCTCACGGCCAGTAAGTGACTGGAAGGTGGAATTTCGGAATGAGATTATGAGAGAAGTTAAAGAACAAATGTCTCAACTGTCAAAGACCCTTATAGATGAGCTGCGTGTTAATCGGCGCCCTCCCCAAGAAAGTGCTCGAGCTGAAGGTGGTTTGAGGAGCCCAAGGGCCACTGGTATGTCCACTAACCGATTTAAATGGGATCCTCAGGGTAGGCCAATTTGTAATCGTTGTGGTGGGGTGGGACACATTAGTAGGACGTGTTCAGCATCCCGTGCTCCCCAAGGGGATTTTTAGTTTCTCCGGCTACTGTGGGTCAAGTGTCCGGATTGCCCCCTAAAGACCCTTGTACTACCCAAACTGCTATGGCAGGTGTATGCCCCCTTGTAGATGTAAAAGTAGATGGTAGAGATGTTAAATGTTTAGTTGACACTGGCTCCCAAGTTACTGTTTGCAGAGAGTCTCTGTAAAGAATTATTTCAGGACAAGGAGCTGGGTGGGTCCGAACAGATACCGTGGCTTACCTTGAGGGCAGCAAATGGGCTTGATATCCCGTATATTGGATATATGGTGGCAAATTTTCAAGTAGGGGGTGTGCAAGTACTCGAGCGGGGGGTAGTCATTGTGAAGGACAGTTGCCTGGGAGCTAATTGGGCTTTACTGGGGATGAATGTGATTTCTGCCTGCTGGGAGGAATTGTTCGTCATTAGTAAGGAGAATTTGCCTCTGCCGTCTCAGACCAACTCATTGGATAAAGAATGGGGAAATGTGTTTATTGATTGTCGCCGAATTAAAGCTGCTTCTTTACAGCAACAGAGGTGTGACACTGCCCGTGTGGCTTGTCGGTATGCTGTGACTGTTCCCGCTACCAGTGAAGCTTTGATTCACCAGGGGAGCTGTGTACTTGTTGAACCGCATGGGGAATGCCAGAATGTGGAAGTTGCAAGGAGCCTGACAACAGTTCAGCGTGGCCGTATTCCGGTGAGAGTCCGTAATCTTAACCCTTTCCCTGTGTACATTTATAGACATCAAAAGCTGGCCAGAGTGTCTATGGTAGAACCCCAGCAGGTGCGTGAACAGAAAGATGTGGTCCTGACTGAAGTGGGCCCAGGGGTTGTGGAAGTGGACATTGTTCAGGTGGGTTCGGATGTAGGCCCTTTAAGGGATGAGTTGCCTGAATGGCTTAAGAGTGAGCCTTTGCAGGGTGAAGGGCTAGATGAGGGCCAACAGCAGCAATTACAGCAGTTTTTGGGCAAGTGGCAGCATCTTTTTGCTTCACATGATGAAGATTATGGATGTACCGATGTTGTTAGACATTCCATCCCCACTGGGGATGCTCCTCCCATTCGGGAAAGGCATAGGCCAGTTCCCCCTACCCTTTATAGGGAGATTCGGGGCCTACTACAAGGTATGTTGGAGGGAAATATTATAAGGGAAAGCTGTAGTCCTTGGGCTGCCCCAGTAGTGTTGGTCCAGAAAAAGTGTGGAGCCTGGCGATTATGTGTGGACTATCGCAAGTTGAACAGCGTGACTAAAAAGGATGCCTTCCCTCTCCCCAGGATAGAAGACTCCCTTACCGGCTTGGCTCAAGCAGAGTGGTACTCTACCTTAGATTTAGCTAGTGGGTATTGGCAGGTAAAGATGGATGAGAAGGACCGCGAAAAGACAGCCTTCACTACTCTGTCTTTCAGGTACTCTTCACCTTCACCTTTTGGCCTATTTGAGTGGGAGCGTATGCCCTTTGGATTGTGCAATGCCCCTGCAACTTTCCAGAGGCTGATGCAGAGGTGTCTAAGTGGCCAGCTAGCAGAATCAACTTTGGTTTACCTTGATGATGCAATTGTTTTTTCTGTAGATTTTACAGCACACCTGGCTCATTTGGACGCTGCGTTTCAGTCTCTGGAGAGGTATGGATTGAAACTTCGGCCTGAAAAGTGTCACCTGTTCCAGAAGGAGGTTAAGTTTCTGGGACACTGTGTAAGTGGGAAAGGAGTTTCCCCTGATCCAGCTAAAGTCTCTGCTGTTGAGGAGTGGGCGACCCCAACAACTGTAAGACAAGTACAATCCTTTTTGGGATTCGTGGGGTATTACAGGCGGTTCATTAAGGACTTTTCAAAAATTGCTAAACCTCTGAATGCATTGTTAGCGGGTACAGGTCGCCACAAAGGGCGGGGGTCTCCTAGTGTAAAATGGACTCCAGATTGTGAGGAGGCTTTTGACCAGCTGAAAGGAAAACTTCTACAACCACCCATTTTGGCCTATGCTGATTTCACTCAACCGTTTCTCGTCTATACAGATGCTAATAATCACGGACTTGGGGCAGTGTTGGCTCAGCAACAAGATGGTATAGAGCGGGTTATAGCATATGCAAGTAGGAGTTTACATCCAGCTGAAAGAAATGATTCTAATTACAGTTCATTTAAACTAGAACTTCTTGCCTTAAAGTGGGCAGTGACCGAAAAATTCAAAGATTATCTGTGGGGTGCAAAGATTGTGGTGATTACAGATAATAATCCCCTGGTACATTTGGAAACTGCTAAGTTGGGAACTGTTGAACAGAGGTGGGCAGCGCAATTGGCAAATTATGACTACCAGATTAAGTATCGACCAGGCCGTAACCATGTAAATGCTGATGTACTGTCAAGGCTCCCTGAATCAGGGGTGGGTTGTCCCGCCACAACTATGGTCCCACAAGAAGCTACAGTGTGTGAGGTGGAAATGGTCCAGGCTCCAGGTGAACTGGCTGATGCTGAGTTTGGGTGGGGATGGGATTCAGCTCATTGGCAAGAACTGCAGAGGGCTGACCCTGATTTCCAAGTTGTGCGAGGCTACCGGGAGAGCAGTAAGATGCCTACAGGTCCTGAACGTAAGCAACAGTCCAGACAGGTACGAAAGATGCTGAGTCAGTGGAGCAGGTTAACTGTGCAGGACGGGGTAATTTGTCGGGTTGTGCAAGATCCACAGACGAATGAGCCTGTTTCCCAAATTTGGGTCCCCCAACATTACACAAGAGTCCTCTTGGAAGCTTACCATAAAAAGACTGGGCACCAAGGGGTAGAGCGAACCCTATCACTTTTGAAGAGACATTTTTATTGGGTGGGGATGGAAGTCACCATACGTGATTTTATTCTAGCATGTTCACGGTGTACTTTTCGCAAGGCAAGACCTGAAGGTAAGGCTCCTTTGGTTCCTTTTACAGCTCAAGGCCCTCTTAATGTAGTGGCTATGGATTTTTTGTCTTTGGGCCGACCTGCCGATCGGTATCAAAATATATTGGTGATCACAGATCTTTTTACTAAATTTGCATGGGCAGTGCCCACTATAGATCAGTCTGCGTTAACCACAGCTAGAGTCCTGTGGAACTGTGTCATACAGCCTTTTGGCTGTCCGGAGGTGTTTCATTCGGACCAAGGGCCTAATTTCGAGTCCTGCTTGATCAGGGAACTCTGTGCACTCTATGGGTGTAGGAAGAGTCGCACTAGCGCTTACCATCCTCAAGGTAATGGGACTTGTGAGAGGTTCAATCAAACTCTGTTAGATTTGCTAGGGACATTGGAGCGTGAGCAACAAAGTCAGTGGGTAGATCACCTCCCTTCACTTGTACATGCTTACAACAACAGTGTGCATAGTACTACCGGTTATGCTCCAACCTATTTGATGTTTGGCAGACACACACGCTTGCCACTGGACTTGGCACTGGGTGTGCCGAGGCAAGATGGGGAGGTTGGTGTACAGGAGTGGGTTAGGAGACATCACGAGCGGTTAACCTATGCCTATTGTAAAGTTTCTGAGCATTCCTTGAAAGCAGCGGATAAAAACAAACGACTGTACGATCGGACAGTTCGAGATGCACCTTTACTGCCAGGAGAACGAATGTTGGTATGGGACAACAGGCGAAGAGCCAAGGGAAAATTGGGTGATCGTTGGGAGTCCCAACCATATGTGATTGTGCGACAACATCTTAGGGATATCCCCACTTATGTAGTAAGGCCGGAGGGAAAGTCAGGGCCTGAACGCACCCTCCATCGTAACCTTTTGCGTCCTTGTTTGCACTTACCAGAAATCCCCCAGGTACCCCCTGTAGATGAGAATCCGAGAGTGGCTGAACAGTGGTGTTGGGTTCCTGTGTGCCAAGGGGACTCTGAACCTGCAGGGGTAGATGCTAGACGGTCCCAGCAGGTAAATCGGGGTCAACCACCAGTGAGATTTGGAGATTGGGCCTCAAGATGAGGTTCTCGGGACTAGAACCCATTAGAGGGGGAGGATGTCACGGGTGACAGTATTTTAAATGTTATTTTTTTATATTGTATGTATTTTATCAGTGTGTGAAGGTGGGACTTTTATTGTGATGGGTTGCAGCAGCACTGAGACATGATGGGCAAATGGGCTGCAGCTGCAACTCGGAACTAATTATTGCTGATAAAACAGCCGTTGGAGTGCAGAATCGTAGTGGTAGTAGTAGTAGTAGTAGTAGTAATAATAATAGTAGTAGTAGTAGTAGTAGTAGAGGTAATAGTAGTAGTAGAAGTAGAGGTAGTAGTAGTAGTAATAGTAGTAGTAGTAGTAGTAGTAATAGTAGAGGTAGTAGTAGTAGTAACAGTAGTAGTAGTAGTGGTGGTAGTAGTAGTAGTAGTAATAGTAGAGGTAATAGTAGTAGTAGAAGTAGAGGTAGTAGTAGTAGTAATAGTAGTAGTAGTAGTAGTAATAGTAGAGGTAATAGTAGTAGTAGTAGTAGTAGTAGTAGTAGTAGTAGTAGTAGAGGTAATAGTAGTAGTAGTAGTAGTAATAGTAGTAGTAGAGGTAATAGTAGTAGTAGTAGTAGAGGTAATAGTAGTAGTAGTAGAGGTAATAGTAGTAGTAGTAATAGTAGTAGTAGTAGTAGTAGTAGTAGTAGAAGTAGAAGTAATAGTAGTAGTAGTAGTAGAAGTAGAGGTAGTAGTTGTAGTAATAGTAGTAGTAGTAGTAGCAATAGTAGAGGTAATAGTAGTAGTAGTAGTAGCAATAGTAGAGGTAATAGTAGTAGTAGTAGTAACAGTAGTAGTAGTAGTAGTAGTAGTAGTGGTGGTGGTGGTAGTAGTAGTAGTAATAATAGTAGTAGTAGTAGTAGAGGTAGTAGTAGTGGTAGTAGTAGTAGTAGTAATAGTAGTAGTAGTAGTAGTAGTAGTAGTAGTAGTAGTAGTAGTAGAGGTAATAGTAGTAGTAGAAGTAGAGGTAGTAGTAGTAGTAATAGTAGTAGTAGTAGTAGTAGTAGAGGTAATAGTAGTAGTAGTAGTAGTAGTAGTAGTAGAGGTAATAGTAGTAGTAGAAGTAGAGGTAGTAGTAGTAGTAATAGTAGAGGTAGTAGTAGTAGTAGTAACAGTAGTAGTAGTAGTGGTGGTAGTAGTAGTAATAGTAGAGGTAATAGTAGTAGTAGTAGTAACAGTAGTAGTAGTAGTAGAGGTAATAGTAGTAGTAGTAGTAATAGTAGTAGTAGAGGTAATAGTAGTAGTAGTAGTAGAGGTAATAGTAGTAGTAGTAGAGGTAATAGTAGTAGTAGTAATAGTAGTAGTAGTAGTAGAAGTAATAGTAGTAGTAGTAGAAGTAGAGGTAGTAGTTGTAGTAATAGTAGTAGTAGTAGTAGCAATAGTAGAGGTAATAGTAGTAGTAGTAGTAGTAGCAATAGTAGAGGTAATAGTAGTAGTAGTAACAGTAGTAGTAGTAGTAGTAGTAGTAGTAGTAGTAGTAGTAGTAGTAGTAGTAGTAGTGGTGGTGGTGGTGGTAGTAGTAGTAGTAATAATAGTAGTAGTAGTAGAGGTAGTAGTAGTGGTAGTAGTAGTAGTAGTAGTAGTAGTAGTAGTAGTAGTAGTAGTAGTAGTAGTAAAAAGTAGAGGTAATAGTAGTAGAAGTAGAGGTAGTAGTAGTAGTAATAGTAGTAGTAGTAGTAGAGGTAATAGTAGTAGTAGTAGTGGTGGTAGTAGTAGTAGTGGTGGTAGTAGTAGTAGTAGTAATAGTAGAGGTAATAGTAGTAGTAGTAGAAGTAGAGGTAGTAGTAGTAGTAATAGTAGTAGTAGTAGTAATAGTAGAGGTAATAGTAGTAGTAGTAGTGGTAGTAGTAGTAGTAGTAATAGTAGTAGTAGTAGTAGTAGTAGTAGTAGTAGTAGTAGTAGTAGAGGTAGTATTAGTGGTAGTAGTAGTAATAGTAGTAGTAGTAGTAGTAGTAGCCTGATTCAAGGGTATTTTGAATCCTGACCAATCTACGGTACTGTCTAGGATACATTCTGTGAACAGATGGCAAAGCACTTTGTCATTCTGAGCGTCTGTAAAATACAGAGTGATGGGGACAAAAACATACACGATTACAATCAAGGATTTAATTAAATCTCTTCTAAATATGACCCAATGAATAAATACATTTTTTTTAGATAAAGAATGAAGTAATTGAGTTCTTCATTAGGAGTTAGTAATGATCTAAAGTGAAACACTGCTAATTATGGGTAGAGAGGAACAACACTGAAATCAAATCAAATTACATTTTAAAATCAGAGAACTGTCATGGTCCAGTCCCTGACTCCAACGTTCGGGCGTGTCCATGTGTTTGGATCAGTTTGTCTATGTCTGTGTGGGTTTGTTTTCATGTATGCATCATAGTGTGTATGTGTTATCCGTGTCACCTGTCCGCCTCCCTCCTCCTGCAGACAGACCTCTTGCATCCGGGGGAGGATTGTCCAGCCAGCGAGGGGTTTGACGGTCTCCACAAGGTGGTCTCTGCTGGTTATCAAGGGGTGTACATGTACCATGATTTGTACAACATCTCCAAGTTTTTCCTGACTGTCCAGGAGAGTTCACCTAAGTTCCTTAGGGGATACCAGACCTGATGTTGGGGGAGCTTGCCACACCGGGGCAGTACTCTCCCGAGTCTGAAGAGGACATTGGTCCTCTGAAGGAAGTTAGAAACACATAAATATTTCTTTAGCACAAAATGCCTGGATTCTTTCCAACATCAAGGGTGCCTCAAGCTATTTGGATTCATGTTGATGTAAACAGTTCATGTAAAAAGTAGATATCAAGATGACACTGTTACAAAAATGTATTCAAATTTGGCACGTCATGGCAAGATTCACTATGAGGATTTTGTTTCCTAATTATATTGAACACTAAAATGTCGCTTCATATTTGATGTGTACACAGAAAGATACACTGAAGTAATGTACTGCATTTAACTACTTATTGTAAATGACCATTGTGTCATTTCTAATGTGTGTAGCACTGTTTTAGTTTAACTGTCATGGTTAGCCCCTCCCCCAGCTGTCAATCATATGTACGTGTATTTATGTAGCCATGTGTCAGTGTTTTTTTTCGTGTCATTCATAGTCCCTCCTCATGTTTTGTAAGCCGGCCCCCTCGTTATTGTCGTCAGGTGTTTCATGTTGAGTCTGGTGTATTTATACCCTGTGTTTGTATCAGGTTTTTACTGGTCATTGTTTGATGTACTGCTGTGTTTGGAAATGTTTTGAAAGCTACGGTTTGTTCTTTGTTTGAATACGCCTTTGCATGTTAGTCGTGTTTCTATGTCGGACTCGTTTTAAGATTTGACCCAAGCCTGTTTGTACAACCTTGATTTTGGACAAGTGAATTTATGCCAGTAAATTAATCACTACTCAACAACTTCACTGACAATATTTAATTAATGTGAACTTTATTATTATGTTATGAAAAGTTATCGTCTATATTTTAGTTACATGTCAAACCCCACAAGTGGTGTGCAGTGACCCTCATTCACCACATAACCTGTAGTATGGTATCATTTTTTAATGTTATCATTATTTTGATTGTTAATTGTTATTTTAGTATCTTATTATGTTATGTTTTCATCTTACGATATCATGTTAACATGTTATGTTATGTTCCTATGTTCATTTATGTTTGTATGACCTGTGTTGGTCACTGTTATACTGACTTTCTTTCATTCTGATTAGTTCATGATCGTTTTCATTAGTTTCATTAAACTTGGATAATATCCATGTTTTTTTTACATCTATTTACATGTATGTGTGATGGGCAGGGTGAGCAAACATAAATGGAAGTGATCATGCCGAGTCTCAGGGAAAAAGGATGGTTTAATATGAAAAGTGTGCAAACCAAAACCTGTGAATTTATCCGAATTAAGAATATAATAACCAGCGGTCAACTGGTACAAAGACAAGATATAGGCAAACAAACGACCCTCAGGTGAGACGGATCACAGGCTCCGCCCACCTGATGGACGCACACAACGTAACAATATGACAGGACAGCTGCCGCTGTAGACGGGGGTGACCAGTAGGGGGTCCTCCGTACCGTGACAGTATGGTATTGTGGCGTGGTGTGGGAGAGGGAAGCCGCAGACAAATCAATTCTTATCAGAACAGAGAGTTTATTCTCGTCTCACAGGAAAATTGGCGCACACAGGCGCAATTAGCTCGAACTCGAAGCCCACAAAAAACATGAAACACATGGGGAGGTCATGAAGACGGCAACGTTACACATACATGGAGGGGGAACTCGGATAATGCACATGTACATAAAAATGGACCGGGTGTCTTAACTAATAACACACATAATCAATAATTACTAATAACACAGACGTAAACATCACATGACACGCATAACAGGGCCGTAGCCGCAAAGACTCATGGGCAATGATGTCACCCTCCGGTACACCCCCCCCCCCCCCCCCCCCCCCCCCCTGGCCCCACGCTACAATATTAACCAGGCAGACGAGGATCCAAATTCGGAGGAAAACCGCTTTTATTGATAGTGTATATAGTGTATATATACAGTTGTGATCAAATTTATTCAACCCCCACTGAAATAAAGTGTTTTGGCCAGTTTGACATTGATTTTGATCATTTCAGTCATCTTATTTACAATTATATCAAAGAGGCACTTATAAATTAGACAAACATAACATAATATTTATGATGGAATAACCACAAATGTCTTTACTGTGCTCACATCATTATCAGTTTTATTCAACCCCCTAGTGACATTATTTTTTAGTACTTAGTACAACATCCTTTTCCAGGTATGACAGCTTTCAAGCGTGAAGCATAGCTTGACACAAGTGTCTTGCAGCGACCTATGGGTATCTTAGCCCATTCTTCATGGGCAAAAGCCTCCAGTTCAGTCACATTCTTAGGCTTGCGCACTGCAACTGCCTTCTTTAAGTCCCACCAGAGGTTCTCAATTGGATTTAAGTCTGGTGATTGCGATGGCCACTCTAGAATGTTCCAGCCTTTCATGTTCAACCATGCTCTAGTGGACTTGGATGTGTGCTTCGGATCATTGTCCTGTTGGAAGGTCCAACGTCTCCCAAGCCGCAGGTTTGTGACTGACTCCATCACATTTTCCTCCAAGATCTCCTGGTACTGAAGGGAATTCATGGTACCCTGCACACGTTGAAGCTTTCCTGTACCATTAGAAGCAAAACAGCCCCAAAGCATAATTGACCCCCCGCCATGCTTCACAGTAGGCAAGGTGTTCTTTTGTTCATAAGCCTGGTTCTTCCTTCTCCAAACATAGCGCTGGTCCATTGTCCCAAACAGTTCTAATTTAGTTTCATCTGACCACAGTACACTGTTCCAAAACCTTTGTGGCTTGTCCACATGACTTTTGGCATACTGCAGTCGACTTTTCTTGTTCTTTGGAGTCAGCAAGGGGGTGCGTCTGGGCGTTCTGGCATGTAGGTCTTCGTTATGCAGTGCGCGCCTTATTGTCTGAGCTGAAACTTCAGTGCCCACATCTGACAGGTCTTTTTTCAGTTCCTTAGCAGTCACGCGGGGATTTTTCTCCACATTACGCTTCAGGTAGTGCACAGCAGTCGCGGTCAGGATCTTCTTTCTGCCACGACCAGGTAACGTTTCCACTGTGCCCTTTAACTTGAACTTGCGAATGATACTTCCGATAGTGTCTCTTGGAATATTTAACATCTTCGCAATCTTTTTATATCCATTGCCATTCTTGTGAAGAGCAATAACCTCTTCTCTTGTCTTCTGGGACCATTCTTTTGCCTTCACCATGCTTGGAAACACACCAGTAGATGTCTAGAAGGAGCTGAGTATCACAGTCCTTTTAAATCTGCCTAATTGGTGCTTATCATGCTTGATTGCTGCTCGTTGACATCCACAGATATTTTCAATACCTGATGGAAAACACTGGAATGAACCTCTGTTCTTAGGAGTGGTAGTCGTAAAGGGGTTGAATAATTGTGTCAATGAAGAAATCACAAAAAGGCCATTTAATACTTTATGACAAAAAAAATTGATGCTATCTTAGTTGCATTTAGTTCTTTAACAAGTCCTTGTAAGATTTCATTATGAACACAATTACAAATGTGCACTGAATTCCATAAAACCCTTCGCAGCATTGGGGGTTGAATAAATTTGATCACAACTGTAGATAGTGTACCACGGTATACAGTGGTGCCGTATGCGGTGTCGGGCCGGTCCAGGGTCATGCCAGGAGGTACAGGAGGACTAGGTGGGGAATGAGGTCTAGGAGGAAAACAGAGGAAAGGCAAGTGCTAGGGTTGAACGCTCAGTACGCCGCATAGTCGACAGTACTTCACAACCCAGATGTGTGGAGTAGACATTAAAGTAGCCTGAGAAAAAGGTGTGACGACGGGCAGCAGGTGAAATGAATCTCTCCTTAAGAGAGATCACGTGCTGTTCCTAACATTACATTTTACTCCCAAGACAAAATCATTAGACTGTAAACCTATTTTTACCTGTTTGAGAGTTGCTTGCAGGTAAAGTGCACAAGGTTAAATAGTACAAGTAAAATTCACAGTACAAAACTCAAAGTACTAAGGCAGGTGGGGGTCAGAAACCAATCAAACAACAGTAACATAGCAGACAAACCAAGATGAGGCAAAGGCTAAATACTAAACTGGAAAAACAGACAGTAACCTTAGACCAAAGACGAGTCTTTGCGAAATGAGACTTTGGGAAGTCAGGAAGAAAACGGGCGCTGTCAAAATGGTCCGGATCACAAATTAACTGGAGCATTCTGGTTAATGTAGTTCCTCTTATGCTGGTCAGGGGTGGTAGATGTGACATTTTCTGATTTTTCTGCTTTGTGATTTGCTCACCACCTCTAAAATAATAATAATTGTCACGTTGTGGGGGGGCCCCCTACCGGTCGCCCCCGGTTACAGCGACAGCGGTCCTGTTTTTGGTCACGTGATGTTCGTCCCTCAGGTGGGCGGGACCCGTGATCCGTCTCACCTGAGGGTCGTTTGTTCGTCTATATATGTCTTGTCTTTGTACCAGTTGACTGCTGGTTATTATTTCCTTAATCTGGAACCATGCACGGGTTTTTGGTTTGCACACTTTCTAATAAACCATCCTCTTTCCCTGAGACTTGGCGTGATCGCTTCCTTTTTAGTTGCTCACACCTGCCCGTCACAATAATAATAATAATAATAATAATAATAATAAATAATAAATAATAAATGAAGCATTATGTGTCTAGGCACAAACATTAATTCACATGATGTGTTAATAAATGAATGAATGATTGCCCACTCTAATGTATAGAAACATTAATTCACTTGATGTGTTAATGAATGAATGATTGCCCACTCTAATACATAGAAACATTAATTCACATGATGTGTTAATAAGGGATTCTGTAAATTGCACATGGTCACTGTGACGTATGGCCTCGCCCCCTCCCTTAGCTGTCACTCCGGCAGGGGCGGACTGGCATACATTGCTACCGGGGATTTCCCCGGTGGGCCGATGGGCCGTCGCGCCGCCGGCCGCCGTTGGTTTAACTCGGCCCGTGGAGGAGCCATTGCCATGCACTGCGGCCCGTTGTCACGCTCATGGACGTAATTTTGTAATAAAAAGTGGGGGGGGGGGCATGGATTCGTCGCTATTTAAATATTTGGTTTTAACCGTAAAAACTGGGGGGAACCAACACCGGCTTTTGAAAAAGTTCTTCTTTAATTTCATCTTGTCCACTACGCACATTCTACTACCCCACACCCCAAATCTAGACCCATGACATCGTGGGGTCGTAACAGACGTAATCTAGACTAACAATAGAAACCAATACAAAGCGAAATATACTACAAATTGCACAAATACTAAATGCGATGCCACTCGCTCGCTCGGCTCGGAGGTTTAAATGACGCTGATGGCATGTAGGAACATTCACTGATAACCATACATCTATAATAATAAACCCTTTAAATTTAGTGCTGTCGTTAACGGTCTACCACTGTAGATTCACGTACCCTCCTATAATCTTAATTCGACGTTATCGCTAAACAGTATTCTGAACTAGTAATATAGAGCTGTCTAGCTGGATGTCGGCTAGTATTTCACTCAACATAATAATAAAAGTTATGAACCATCTTCATTTCAACAAATGGTGATTCGGAGCTCGTCGGGATGATTTTAAACGAGTGGCCGATACGCAGAGTCACCCAAGAGTCTTTAGATGTCTGTCAGCAGAGGCAGGCCTATGGAGTCACCGCGCTGCGTTCAAAACAGTGACGAGCGCGAAGTGCTGGGTGCAAAGCTGGAAACATTAGTCTGAACAATCATCACAGTGTATCTAAGTTATTAACATAAATCCTTTCCAGACAGTCTCGCTTAACAGGACTCTTTCATTGCTGCATTTATTTCAATATAAAGTGTAAAAGCCTGTCATTTTTTGATCAGGCAACATTGTGGAAGGCTCTCAGGAATGATTTGCTGTGCTGTCACTCGTTTGGCCACGCCCCTATCTGTTAATACCACGCCCCTCACGTTAGATCGGGGCCAAAAGTCTGAACTGAAAAGAAGATCTGAAACTGATAAAAACAGCTTCGAAACTTAAAAAAAAGTGAAAGTGGAAAAAAAAGATTCGAAACTCAAAAAAATAAGATCTGAATCTGAAAAAAAAGTCTGAAATCTGAAATACATTAAACCTCAAATATCAAAATATACAGCAACCTGAAACTTGAAAAAAAATTATTTATTCAAAATAAATACAGAATTGAGTCAAAATTTTATTTAAACTGAAAAAACATTTGCTTCACTTATTTTTATTTTGAATCGATTGTGGTATTTTTCGATGTTCAGGCTCAACACTGTAACTTTCAGTTTCAGATCTCATTTTCAAATGAACAAAACATTTGTCCCAAAATTTACACCATAGTCTTAAAGGTTCCAGAGCATTGCGCACTGTTTTTATTTAAGCTATTGAAATTCTTAGATTAAAACTAACCACCACAAATAGGTAAGAGGAAGAAAGAGGAAGAAAGTTATAGGTTGTTCATTAGGATGCACTTTGCGTAAAACTTGTTTGGTGGTCTTATGATGGACTATTTAAAAGCCACTTTGTGGCTTTGTAATCATATTATTGCTGGAATTAATATTGTCCATATGACAAAAGCCGTCATATACACTACGTGCCATGTATAGATTCATACAGTATATATATACACACACACATGTATATATATATATAAAAAAAAATAAAGGGAACACTTAAACAACACAATGTAACTCCAAGTCATTCACACTTTGTGTTCAGATAGGAAGCAACACTGTGTCACGTCCAGCCCCTCCCTCCTCCCTGGTCCCGCCTAGCTCCCGCTCCCATTCGTCCCTCCGTCTGTCTGTCACGCCCTCGTCGTTAGTCTTGCACACCTGAGTCTTGTTTCACCGTCTTGTCTCTGTGTATAAACCCCCCTAGTGTTGTTCTCCGTTGTCGGTCATTCCCTGTACGTGAGTCCCTCGCTGTTCCTCTGTTCTGCCTGATGGTCTGTTCGTGTTATGGTTCTTGCTCCCTCTCTGTTTTGTTTTAGCCTTGCTTGTTTTGATATTCCATGTTAGCGCCTATGTCTTCCTTGTATGTATCCCTAGTCTTTAGTAGTTTTATGTCTCATTGGTTACTCAGTTAAAGGTTGTACTGTTGTGCTTTAGGTTTTCTTGTGTCTCGTTGCCCCGATACTCTTTACTGCTTGTGTGTTTATGGTTTGTTAGTTGTGTATTCTCATGTATGCATGTTCCTAGTTGTGTAGCGTACCCTTTAAGTTAATGTTCCTCTCCCCGGTAGTTTGCATAGCTCCCTCTGTCTTCTGTGTCTTTATCGTGTCGGTTAACCCCTCTTATTAAAATATCCGAATCTTCTGCACTTGCGTCATGCCTGCCCGTCACAAACGTTACACACTGATTGTGAATCAATTTCAACTGCTCTTGTGCAAATGGAACAGACAACAGGTAGAAATGAGAGATTTTCAACTGATTTCAAAGATTTTTATTGATTGAGATCTAGGATGTGATATTTTAGTGTTCCCTTAATTTTTTTTGAGCAGTGTATATATATATATATATTATAGTGGGCCAGTCTATCAGGAACTCCCGGGCCACTTTTTCCCCCCAGTCCGCCCCTGCACTCCGGGTTCAGCAGCGAGCAGCGTTACAGTCACTCAAGTTTGTTGATGGTGTAGTGGATGGATGCCAGTGTCTCATAGTGCTCCCAAGTCTGTTACCTTCTGGTTCTGCCTTTTTAGCTAGGCTGTAATAATTTAATTAATGCTGGAGTTGCTGCCACACTCCAGAAATGTTTACATTTCCTCTGTGCCGCATAATTTCCCATACAGAGCAAATTTTCCCTCTTTTCTTTTTCCAAATGGCTGCCCGCCTATTTGAGAAATTCTGAGACAAGGGCCAGCCACCTCCTGCCTAACCAGTTGTGGATGAATGATTAACCCACTGCCCTGGCCCCTCTCAACACCCCAAATTCTCCCCTGCTATGACTGTATCTCCACGGCCCTGGACTATTACCATCAAGAAGTTTAGGTCTGAATAGGAATTACATAGAGATTATATATCATGTATGTAAATACACACAAAGATGAGAATTATTTATCCTTTCCATCTTTTCTTTGTTTTTCTATCTCTTTAATTGTTGCTATGGTGACTGGTGTCGGCCAGAGTAGGATGGTTCCTCCCCTGAGTCTTGGTTCCTCTCAAGGTTTCTTCCTCATGCCCTTAGGTAGTTTTTCCTTGCCACTGTCACCCTTGGCTTGCTCACTGGGGGCTAGGACTCGGACACTTGTAAAGCTGCTTGTAAAAAGCGCTATATAAATACATTTTGATTGACTGATAAATTAGCCATACACTTTTGACCTCTTGACTATTTAATTAAGTTAATCAAATGAAACTTTCAGCCTCAAGCATTTTAGATGCAAGCTAAATATTTTGTACGTTATGAAAATCTGCATACAAAGAATTTACTAATTAACGGAACATACAAAAAGTAATTTAATTTTCTTTTTAATTTACGTATGCTTCTAAGAGAAAGATTTACATCTTCACCCCCGGTTCCCGGTTGAGAGTACGCTGTGCGCAATTGGCTGCCGCTTCTCGCCGGTGTGTGATTGGTTGTGTACGAGTTGTATCCGTGTTAAAATTGTAAAGCGTCCTTGGGTATATAGAAAGGCGCTATATAAGTTGAACATTCATTCATTCATTCATTAAACTTAACTTATTAGTCTATAAAGAGTTTATAACAACGACTTTATTATATTATAATATTTATATATATATATATATATATATATATATATATATATATATATATATATATATATATATTATAATATAATAAAGTCGTTGTTATAATATATTTATATATATTTGTTATAATATATATGTATATATTATATATAATAACGCATTGTAAAGTTGAACAGGATTAACATATCAGAATACTAGTACACATTTGGCAGTTAATGTATGATTTTTTTAAACAATTTTTTAAAGTTTATAAAACTAAAAAAAAAAACCATTTTGAAAATGCAAACTGGGGGATGTAAAAATGTAGATAGCTTTATAATTTACTGGCCAGCAGAGAAGAGGTCTAACTCACAGAAAGCACGTCTCACAACTCAGTCAAAGCTTCACTTCTTGTGCGTCTTTGTCAACCATGAAACATTTTTAAAAGAGCAAAAACATTTGCTCAAGGTAACAATTTACAGCTTACTTTAGATCAAACCAAAAGAGAAACACGTAGGTGGTTTGAGTGTCTGGAATTCACATGTCAGGGGTTCTTGACTCTCCTGGTTATGTATGTCACATGATTTCTATGACCATGATTAGCTTTCACAAGTTAATGCAAAAGCAGGAAAATAATTCATACAGTGTTTACATCAATATAAAATGTGTTTCCTGTATTCTTTTAAGAGGAAAGCAAATAAGGCTCATTTTATGTTGATGAACACACAGCATGAGTTAGCATTAAGCTGTATTTGTATTTGAAATAGACAACTGTGTGTGAGCGTGTGTGTGAGCGTGTGTGTGAGCGTGTGTGTGAGCGTGTGTGTGAGCGTGTGTGTGAGCGTGTGTGTGTGTGTATGCATGTGTGTGTATGCATGTGTGTGTATGCATGTGTGTGAGCGTGTGTGTGTGTGTATGCATGTGTGTGTATGCATGTGTGTGTATGCATGTGTGTGTATGCATGTGTGTGTGTGTGTGTGTGTGTGTATGCATGTGTGTGTCGTGATGGCATGATGGACTGAGTGCTGGCGTGGCCCCTTCCAAGTTGAGATTAGAGGGGACCGGCCGGTGCCTCCAGCGAGGTCAGTTTAGGAACACCAGAAGAACATCAGATTAGGACTGAGCCGAGGCCGTCCAGAGAGCACACAAACACATCTGAGACCTACTGAAGCCACGTGGATGGCTTCAGTGCCATGATTAACACACATATATGCAAAGAGCCCTGACATGTTAATCTAATATGCTTAATATATACTAAGAAAGCCTGGCATTCCATCACATTTCCCTCCTTTTTGTCCTTTATGGACAAATTACATCGACTACAGATCACTCCATTGCAGGCTTTCGACCGTATAGCGTCACTTACAGGAAGTCCATGGATGGTCAATCACATTACATCATTACAACATTGTAAGATCAGTTAAATTAGCACTTATTTAACTGAATCAACATCAGAGGAATCAAAAGGATCAACATCACAACATTGTAGCAGAATGTGTCATCAACATTGTTTCACTTTTAAACGTGATTTCCTCATGGTCTGGAGGTTAGGGAACTGGTCTTGTGACCGGAGGGTTGTGGGTTCAATTCCCAGGCCTGAGGCCATGACTTGAGCAAGGCACCTAACCCCAACCGCTCTGGGCATGTGTGCACCACAGCCCCCTAGTAATCACTAGTGTGTGTTTGTGTGTGCACCACAGCCTCCTAGTAATCACTAGTGTGTGTTTGTGTGTGCACCAAAGCCCCCTAGTAATCACTAGTGTGTGTTTGTGTGTGCACCAAAGCCCCCTAGTAATCACTAGTGTGTGTTTGTGTGTGCACCACAGCCTCCTAGTAATCACTAGTGTGTGTTTGTGTGTGCACCACAGAACCCTAGTTAATCACTAGTGTGTGTTTGTGTGTGTGCACCACAGCCCCCTAGTAATCACTAGTATGTGTTTGTGTGTGTGTTCTAATTGCACAGATGGGTAAATGTGAAGGACAAATTTCGATTTAGGTGAAAATCACAATTGACAAAACATATGTCACAGGAGCACCAGCAGGGGGCAGTGTTGTTCCACACCGGTGCAGTGTTGTTCCACATTGGATTTTACCCCACAAGTGAGCCGTGCACCCTGTGCAGGCTGGTTCTAACGAACCAGCGTGCTGTGGGAGCCTCCCCCACCTCTTCACCAACGTTGGTGGGGGGGAGGAGGTGACATCATGTTTCACACCCAGTCCTGGCTGGCATTTGTGTGCAGCTGTAGAAAGCCATGTTGACCTTACTGTAAGTGATTTGAAATGACAAATCTGTGCTGACCAGCTTCAGAAAGGCCGTCTTTGCACCGTTACGGTAGTTTTTTTGGCACACTTTGTGATACCTGAACACTCGGGCTCTCAGAGCGTGTGTGGGCGGAGGTGTGAGATCGATCCGTGTCTTGTGTCAATGCCTCACATCCTCTCAGGAGGACAAAAAGGAAGTTCACAAGGACAAACTTAGTGTGACCGCACAACCACATGAACACATCTCCACGTGGGTATCACCTGTGCACGTGCACTGTTCGTTGATCACAACTGACATAAATGGCACGAACAAAATTGCATGAAAGTTTGCAATCAGATCATGTTAGCATCCAGACCTAAATCCCGGTCTCTTTTCAATTTAATTTGAAGTTTTTGGATTTTTTTTGTGAGTCCTGCTTCAACGACGAGCAACACCTCCAGGTTCAGTGGCAGACAGGATCATATTCAAGACCATCAGGTGCATCGGGTAGGTTTACTTTATGCATGCAATTTTAAATCAATCATGAGAACGGACTCACAAGTAGACCTCTGGGAAGCTACTACACTGGACATCAGCTTGGGACTAGTTGGGGCAGCAGTGCTGATAATACACTATGAAGCTAAGCACTGCCTGTCCTGCAAAAGGACAAAGGTATCTCTCTTTTCCAGCAGAACTGTAGAAAGACAGTCTGCCCTAAAGGCCAATATTTAAAGGACACCATTTCACTTCTCCACCAGGGACTGTCTTAGGCCTGACTAATTATTCTAGCACTCTTGATAAAAAGAACCACTTTTACTGTTTTGGCAGGTGGTAATTACTGGTCCCAGCTATGATGTTTGCCATGCAACTTTTCCACCTAGATGTGCGAATAGCAGCTCTGTCTAATTGCAGCAGATCCCTCTTGGCAGATGATGAATATGCATAAGGAGGTGAGCAGGACGATTTCTGAAATGAAAGCAGTTTAGTGTGTAGCATGAGAAACATCTGCAGCTGGAGTAACTGCAAACTAAAGGACGTGAAGGAGGATGTGTGTGTGAGAGTGTGTGAGTGTGTGAGTGTGTGTGAGTGTGTGCATGTGTGTGAGTGTGTGCATGTGTGTGAGTGTGTGCATGTGTGTGAGTGTGTGTGAGTGTGTGAGTGTGTGCGAGTGTGTGAGTGTGTGCGAGTGTGTGAGTGTGTGCGAGTGTGTGAGTGTGTGCGAGTGTGTGAGTGTGTGCGAGTGTGCGAGTGTGTGAGTGTGTGCGCATGTGTGTGCATGTGTGTGCGTGCGTAAGTGTGAGAGTGTAAGTGTGAGAGTGTAAGTGTGAGAGTGTAAGTGTGAGAGTGTAAGTGTGAGAGTGTAAGTGTGAGAGTGTGAGTGTGTGCATGTGTGAGTATGTGAGAGTGTCTGAGTGTGTGCATGTGTGAGAGAGAGTGTGTGAGAGTGTGCATGTGTGAGAGAGAGTGTGTGAGAGTGTGCATGTGTGAGAGTGAGAGTGTGAGAGTGTGTGCGAGTGTGTGAGTGTGTGCGAGTGTGTGAGTGTGTGCGAGTGTGTGAGTGTGTGCGAGTGTGTGAGTGTGTGCGAGTGTGTGAGTGTGTGCGAGTGTGCGAGTGTGTGAGTGTGTGCGCATGTGTGTGCATGTGTGTGCGTGCGTAAGTGTGAGAGTGTAAGTGTGAGAGTGTAAGTGTGAGAGTGTAAGTGTGAGAGTGTAAGTGTGAGAGTGTGAGTGTGTGCATGTGTGAGTATGTGAGAGTGTCTGAGTGTGTGCATGTGTGAGAGAGAGTGTGTGAGAGTGTGCATGTGTGAGAGAGAGTGTGTGAGAGTGTGCATGTGTGAGAGTGAGAGTGTGAGAGTGTGTGCATATGTGAGTGTGTGAGAGTGAGAGTGTGTGCATATGTGAGTGTGTGAGAGTGTGTGAGAGTGTGTGCATGTGTGAGAGTGAGAGTGTGTGCATGTGTGAGAGTGTGTGCATGTGTGAGAGTGTGTGCATGTGTGTGCATGTGTGTGCATGTGTGTGCATGTGTGTGCATGTGTGAGAGTGTGTGCATGTGTGAGAGAGAGTGTGTGAGAGTGTGCATGTGTGAGAGTGAGAGTGTGAGAGTGTGTGCATATGTGAGTGTGTGAGAGTGTGTGAGAGTGTGTGCATGTGTGAGAGTGAGAGTGTGTGCATGTGTGAGAGTGTGTGCATGTGTGAGAGTGTGTGCATGTGTGAGAGTGTGTGCATGTGTGAGAGTGTGTGCATGTGTGAGAGTGTGTGCATGTGTGTGCATGTGTGAGAGTGTGTGCATGTGTGAGAGTGTGTGCATGTGTGAGAGTGTGTGCATGTGTGAGAGTGTGTGCATGTGTGAGAGTGTGTGCATGTGTGAGAGTGTGTGAGAGTGTGTGCATGTGTGAGAGTGTGTGCATGTGTGAGAGTGTGTGCATGTGTGAGAGTGTGTGCATGTGTGAGTGTGTGAGTGTGTGAGTGTGTGAGTGTGTGAGTGTGTGAGTGTGTGAGTGTGTGAGTGTGTGAGTGTGTGAGAGAGTGTGTGAGAGTGTGTGAGAGTGTGTGAGTGTGTGAGAGTGTGTGAGAGTGTGTGAGAGTGTGTGAGAGTGTGTGAGAGTGTGTGAGAGTGTGTGTGAGAGTGTGTGAGAGTGTGTGAGAGTGTGTGAGAGTGTGTGAGAGTGTGTGAGAGTGTGTGAGAGTGTGTGAGAGTGTGTGAGTGTGTGTGAGTGTGTGTGAGAGTGTGTGAGTGTGTGTGAGTGTGTGTGAGTGTGTGTGAGTGTGTGTGAGAGTGTGTGCGTGTGTGTGCGTGTGTGTGCGAGTGTGTGAGAGTGTGTGCATGTGTAAGGGATGTTGAAGTTACAGCTTGTGTATCTGTTATTCCACTCTGACCTTCATAAGTCTGTGTGTTTACTGCCATGTGAGCTTCCCTATGTGTTTTTTCACCCACACAAAATCTACAAGGCCTCAACTCCATGTTTGGTGAAATGTGGAGGAGAGCCAGAACAGTTTTCTCACGGACTCCAGAATCCATCTGCTCAACACTGGTGTGTGTGTGTGTGTGTGTGTGTGTGTGTGTGTGTGTGTGTGTGTGTGTGTGTGTGTGTGTGTGTGTGTGTATGCATGTGTGTGAATGAGAGTATACAGTATTAGAACAGACTGTGCCGGAAAAAATGCCTGTTCAAAATTTCAGGAGCACTTGGTATAAAGGGCTGGGGTGCATGGGCTCTGTCTCAAGGCCCCCACATGTGGGACTGTGGGTTCTCTGAGCACCCATGAGTTCAGCACGCTTCTCACCTGCCTGTCCTGCTCTGGCCCCATGAAAGCCAAGCAGGCACAAAACATTTGCTGTTTAGGAAGCCTCCCAGTGTCTGTAAGGCAATAAAACATACTAACCAAAAGGTGCACGCAGGTCTGTTTTGCTTCACAGACCCGCCAAGGTTGCTATTCCCACCTGTGGATGGTAATGAGGATGGGAGAGGAATCTGGAGCTCTCCTCCACGTCTGCCCCCGGGCATCTGACTGCGCTCCATTCCGGGTGTGATTAAGGTTGAGAAGTTACTCGCAGTGCACCATGGGATATGCCTCCACACCGCATTACCAAGGCGATTCTCTCCTCCGTGGGAATCCCCTTGAGGAGAGCACCTACACCAAGATGCACTAATTTGCCTCATAAATTTTTGTGGGTTTTTTTTAATGCAGTAATCAACTTAGTCCTTGAAGTAGAGAAAAAAGTTTTGATAGTTTGTGTGTCCGTGATGGGGACAGGAGAGATCCCAGATATTGGATTTGATTTCTCCTGGTGAAACACTCTTACCCTTAGAGCCTTGTGTCTCCTCTGTGGCCTGGCCTGGATAATTGGCCTGTTTGACAGTTGCCACTGGCAACTCAGTTCAGGCAGAGGGTGGGCAGAGATGTCTCAGACCAGCCCTTATTAAACACAGACACATCGGTGTGGTCAGAGAGACCGACGGTCATCTCTTCCCTTGCTCTCCCCGACACCATCTTTGTCCAGCGGTTTTAAGCCCCTAACCAGCAGAACTCAAATCTGCAGCTTTAATCCTTCCTGGATATTGTGACCCCCGGTAATTAATCAGGCAGATGATGAAACTGATTGGATGATAGGTCATCACACCTGTCTCCTGGTTCACGTGGTCTGTGAGCTGTAGAGCCCTGGGGTACTGAGTGTTGTGTCCCCCTGGGACTAAGAACATCTGGAACTTCATAAACTGTCTCAAGCCCCTCACATGTTGGATCACTAACACTAAGCTGTTCAGTGCTGCCGCCCTTTAGGACTGCAGTTCAGTTGTTCCACTCCTGTGACCTCCCACACACTCTAAATTTGGCTCATGCAGAAAAGAGTGTGTTGAAATCGCCTTTGGTCATTCCGCAGCTAAGACATAACACAGTGTGAGCGACCCGTATGAACAGCACCGCCATTACTGATACAGGTGACAGGATGTTAACACTGAAAGATGTTCGTTTCTTGGCAACAGTGGAATAGGTACAGGAAGTGTCTGGTTGACAAATAGTGAGTGCTGTCATGCTAATAAATTAGCATATTGCAGGGATTATATTTAGTTTCAGACCAGCGAAGCTAATATGCTGGTAGCGGCGACAGAGCGAGGAACGCGCTCATGAATCAGTCTGATGGCTGATGCGTCACTGCAGATGGAGAAGCAGAGATGCCACTTTCCCCGAGCTAACAGATGGGAGGTGATTTAGAGACGGCGCCATGCCGAAGATAGGTTAATTAGACTGATAAGCAAAAATGTGTTCGATTTGGCACACTGACTCTCATAGTTTAATACTGTCATCGTACAGTCATGATACATCTTCTTGCGGCCTTGGATAAACAACTAATTCTTCCTCTCGGCTGCAAAAGCTATTGCAGTAGCATACGGTTAGCATTCCAAGCGATAAACTCTTGATTTTTGTGAGGCTTGGAGCGAACCATGGTGACAGCTTATTTAGCAATGCACAAGGGCATAGAGAGGGCACGAGAGTGCAGTGGTGTGATAGCTAACGCTACAGCCCATGCTACGCTTAGCACGAGACCCACCATGCACACATCATGCAGGAGGAAGTTTGACCAAATAGGTAGCGCCGTCCTCTAATTTCTGATGGAGGTACAAACATGTGGTTGTCAAAGTTGTATTGCATGGTATTGAAAAGCTAACACAATAAAATAACCTTAGGAATAAGATAATTTAATATATGAAGTAACAGTATCAAATATGGGAAATAAAAACGTGGTTGTACATTAATGCCAAAAGAGCAGGATGGCTCTTTAACATTCAGAACATCCTCTGTCCTTTGTTTGTCAACTAAAAACGTCTAGGAGTGTTTGGATCATTCTTCAAGAAGTCTTGTTTTGAAGGAAGCAGGAGGAAGCAAGCTAGTCTGTGTTCAACAATCTCCTACAACGGTTCAGTGATTTTTAGATCAGGTGATTGGAAGAAGACATCTGACTTTGTCCAGGTGTTTGATCATTATCATCTTTGAATGTGGCGACAACAGGAGACAACACTGTTTACACCCTGCTGAACACCTGTAAAATGGCCCCATATTCCTGTACTAGTACGCAACCACGCAGGGTAATTGTCAATCTTAAAAGCTCCCATGAGATAGCTGCCCATATCACTTTGTATCCAGCACCATGTGAAACAGTTGGCTAACAGACGTTATGAACTGAAGTCATGCTTTGCCTTTCACTAAACATAAAAAGGTGACAAAATAAGGGACATGAGAACATATTCGTCTACCGCGTGGGTTGAGTGGGGGTTGGTTTGGGGCTGCGTCTCTATGGATTCGCACAAGAGCTTTTTGAATGGTAGTGGCCGTTGGGCATCTCTCACAGCTGACAAATACTGCTAATTGCATTTACTGCGTCACTGTCCTTGTAATTGTTATTTAGCTATTTCAAAGTTAGCCATTTTTGAAGTCTTGTTTCTATTCCACATACCTCACCCCTACGCCATGCTGTGTATAATGTCTTGTGTCTTATACCAATTTCTTCCAACCACAGCCTTGTCTAGTGATGTTCAGAGCAGTTACTCTAGGGGTTTCACTTCAAACTGCACTTTGCTAGCACAGCTTATAAGGGACACGTTCGGAGACATAAGGGACACGTTCGGAGACATACTGTTCTTCGATGCAGCCTGTGTGCTGTGCCATAGTTGTGTTTTTTCTACAATATTTACTTTTCCAACTGAACCTCACTATAGTTCTCCCTGACCTTTCTTTGCATGTGGATAGATATACTGTAAACTTGTTGAAAGATGTCACTTTTCGGGTATAACCATTATGGAAAATCTGACACTGCATTAAGGTGTCAGAGCTGTCATCCTGCGTTTAGGACAGAAACTGAATGGCTATTTCTGTGACCAAATCAAATTCTCTGTTTTATCTGATTTGCACTGTAAGATTTAATCCCATTTCCCTGTAGTAAAAAGCACTTCTGCTGGGCTGTAGGGGATGTTAGTCTACTGGACATGGCTGTTCTGATATGCTAAGATATGATACGATATGCCACTTGGTATTTGAACCTGCCTCTGATGTTTTTGCTGCATTTCTATGTGCATGATGGTGGGCAAACGTGGATGGAAACAATTGCGCGATGTGTGTATGTGTTAGGGAAAAATAGAGAGAGTTTGAAATATCTGATACAGCAATACAGCAATGGGTCTTCTGATCCAAAATCCAAAATCAGGTGGTAACTGGACAGATAAAAGCATGGAAAACTTGAAGAGAAGTTTGCCTTTGATTTGGCTTTGAACATTTTGACATTTGGGCCAAAGGGGCTTTTTAAAAAAGATAAACAGGCAGAGGCCAATGTCATATAATGTTACTCTTATACTGAGTTTCACCTGCGATGGCAGGTTTTAAAGAAAATAAAAGGAAAATATAAAGAAAAAAGAAAGACAATGACAGAAAAAGTCTATTAGTAAGTTCATACATCAGTTAATTCAACTGTTTACTGGGCTGCTGTTTTGAATTTTTCCTGAGTTTACCATCTTCATTTTCTTCACCGAATACATGAGCAGACTGGTGAGTCTCTCTTCTCCTGGTCTGACAGAACCCTCAGAGCTCACGAGGCACTGAACAAACATCTCCTGGTTCAGGTCAACGGTTTCAAAGGCTCCACTTCGTCTCTCGCCTCGAGCTCAATCAATAGAACCTGCTACATGGCACAGCTGGGGCAACACGGTACGTGTTATTTTCTCTATTGATATGACTGCTTCACTACTTCCAAACCGCGTGTGTGTGCATTTGTGTATAAATCTGAATTCAAATGAATAAGCAATAGCTACAAACTCTTCCATTTGGTTCAATTCTTATAACTGGAGCAATGTGACCTCAGTGGAAGAAATCCTGGCTGATCTTCAGATCTCCACACAACCAGTGTGCACAAAGGCCACACTCACCGTTTTTTCCTCACCTGCCATTTCTAATGGTGTGATTTTATGCTGAGGAGTCAGCGGTCAGGACCCAGGAGCTCACAGAGCTCACAGGGCTGATCTGGGGAGACTCATATGTCTACTTTGCTGCATTCATCAAGAGGGCAGAGTGGACAGTAACTGATCTTAGATCACAAGAGACCAAGCTGCACTGCATATTTATTACACTTTATTTTATGCTCCGTGTGTCATGACTGGCTCCGCCTCTCCTGTCAATCATGATCACATGTTGTTTGTATTGGTGTCTGTGGGTTAATGATCTTAATACTTAATGCATTTCAGCTGTGTCTCATTTTGGTATTTTATTTTATTTTATTTTTCATCTTAGCTCATGTATTTATGTCATTTGTGTTCAGTCTGGCATTGGAGTTCATTGTATATGGTTGGTGTGTCTCTTGAGATTGTGAATATATATTAGGGTTAACTGAAAGTCGTGGTGATGCTTGGATATATGTACCATTGTGTGAGTGCTAGCTTGGCTTTTAAGTTTTCTTCTGAATGTACTTATGTTTCTCCTTGGTTCTGAGTGTCTCATTGCTAGTTTATATCCACTGATGTGTTAATTTGTGCTACTCTATGTATCTACATTCATAGTGGTTTAGTCAAGTCTATTAGTTTGTCACTTTTGTCTTGCTTATTATTTCTGTCATTTCTTCCATTGGTTCATTCTACATCAAGCCAAGCCTTTCCCGCACTGTCCGTATGTCCTCTCTTAAGTTACGTGAAGTTGTCGATGTTAATTGTGATATCCCCCTCAATAAAAACAGTTCTCCTCTGCAAGTGTGTCCGCCCCTGACTATGTAGTGAATGCAGTGTTACACTGTGAAGTATCTTGAATGTGTATCTCGTAGATGTAAAGTTTGTGTCTGTACCCATCGATTGCCATGTATTCTTTGTTAGCCATCTTTCAGGCAAGGGCTGATAATCTTGCAGCGCAACTGCTCTGCACACCTTCTCCTCATTTAGCACACCTGATCTAGGTCATCAGTTCATTTGCAAGTCCTTGATGTGCTGGTGCAGGTGTGATGGAGTGAGAGAAACTAGAAGCAGGTGGTTGAGAATCTCTGCTTTGCAGTGGATCTGTGGGTTGAGCTGTTCTCTCTACAGTAGATCTGTAAGTTGAGTCTGTTCTCTCTACAGTAGATCTGTAAGTTGAGTCTGTTCTCTCTACAGTAGATCTGTAAGTTGAGCTGTTCTCTCTACAGTAGATCTGTGGGTTGAGCTGTTCTCTCTACAGTAGATCTGTGGGTTGAGTCTGTTCTCTCTACAGTAGATCTGTGGGTTGAGTCTGTTCTCTCTACAGTAGATCTGTAAGTTGAGCTGTTCTCTCTACAGTAGATCTGTGGGTTGAGTCTGTTCTCTCTACAGTAGATCTGTGGGTTGAGTCTGTTCTCTCTACAGTAGATCTGTGAGTTGAGCTGTTCTCTCTACAGTAGATCTGTGGGTTGAGCTGTTCTCTCTACAGTAGATCTGTGGGTTGAGTCTGTTCTCTCTACAGTAGATCTGTGGGTTGAGTCTGTTCTCTCTACAGTAGATCTGTGAGTTGAGCTGTTCTCTCTACAGTAGATCTGTAAGTTGAGTCTGTTCTCTCTACAGTAGATCTGTGGGTTGAGTCTGTTCTCTCTACAGTAGATCTGTGGGTTGAGTCTGTTCTCTCTACAGTAGATCTGTAAGTTGAGTCTGTTCTCTCTACAGTGGATCTGTTGATAAAGCACATATTAATAAAGCACATATTGAGCATAGATGCATGGTACCTATAGTATGTACCCTTTATCTATACCTGTTTCTTACAAAGTGTCTGGTAAATGTCTACTGCAAACACCAGCATGTATATTTCATTTCACTTCATTACCAGACACAACAGTAACAATCAAAAGTAAATTACAATAGCAGGTTATGAGCAAATCATAGGTCATCTAATAATTGTAACGTTCTGCAACACGGGGACTTACCTTCCCAAGCAATCTTTGGTTTTATTTGCACCAAACAAACTACTGCGCCAAAGCTTTCTACAGGATATTATCATACAAGCACATGTGTAATCATGCCTTTATCCCCCATGCTGTTTCCATTAAATCTCTAGTGTTGTTATGGCTCTTAAAAAAAAACGTAACTAATTGGGCTCATCCCTGCTCGTGTTTCCCAGGCACTTGTTTATGAGAGCACTAGTGAGAAACCTCACTGCCCTCAGCTCTGAAATGTTATTTCATTGGGGTTGTTGTTCATGCTGAATTGACAGCTTATTTATTCGCTACGATGCTTCATAAGGTACTTCATCATTGCTGCTTCATAAGGCAGGCCACTTACGCGTGCCTGCTGCCCATCCTTGATGTGAAGACAGATGGCCATGATTCCTCCTGCACCTGCAACATGAGGCGAGACACGACGTGATAAACGGGTCGTGAAAAGGTGTCAATCCAAAGTTCCGGCCCGAAAAGTTGTCAATTCAAGTCTCGGCCTTCTTAAAGTGCTGATGTTACGTGGTTTTGATCTCTCTGTAATGAACATGGTGCTGTTTCAATGCTGCCCAGCCGACCCGTGGCCCAAGGGCGGGAAATGAAGTTCTCAGGGCTCGGACCTGAGGTTCAGATCAATAGCAATCGCTATGTGAATCTTCTCGACCACGTCTGCGACAGCTCCTGGATATATTACCATGCACAGAGAGGCTGTCCACACAGTTGACACTGATGAGTTAGACCAATACTCAGAAACTTGTTCCTTTTTTGTCAGGGGGGATGGGAGGGCGATTTTGGCAGTATCTCTGGCAGGGGGATTGTAAAAGCAATCAGTTTCTTTTCCCAGATGGCCTAAGGACTTTCGGTCTTGTTGGGGCAACACGTTGACATGTCTGGAGCAGACACAGCTGATATGTCCCTGTGCCACTGATGGTCTGCACTAGTGTAAATTACGTGGATGCTATTGGCAGGTGATTTTTCAGACAGCTGCTAGCAATCGGTTTGGTCCTCAAGAGAACACTATTAAAGCCCACCGCGAGGCTGGTGAACTTCGGCACGCACGTACAGTTGCATCGGCCATTCGAACTGACACATGGCTGCACCATGGATCAGAGATGTGTTTTTCTTATGCAACATCCTTCATGGACGTTGGAGGCAGTGGGATCAGTAGAACAGGCACAGCTGGGCTTGTCGTTATCTTGTGAGCTTTTTTTCCCCCTCACACTGACGTGTGTGAGGGTGACAGCCCTCTCCTCCCTGCCATGCTCATTATCACATGCGCCTACCATTGTGTAGCTTTCAGAATTATCTCTAGATTTTTTCCATTTTCCTCAGTTTTTTTTTTGCCAAAGAGCAGCCTTTTTGGGGATAAGGGATTTCTCTGCTTTAATGGGTCTAATAGAACATCACTTATTCTTTAAATGTTGAGTGAGGTCAATGAGGAAACAAAGCCTCCTTCACCAGATTCAAGTCCATGATCTCACTAACAGACTTTGACATCCTTGTAGAATCTCTTTCACACAGTGACTGAGAATGTTCTTCACGTTCGGATTATAGCCATAGACATGAATGGAGGTTTGTGTTCCAGACAGAGATTACTAACCCGTGTCATTTATTGCCCCTTGTGTTACTGGCTTCAGTAGATTGTAGTTGTGCTTGAGAGTCCTGCAGTCTTGTACGTCAACAGGCTTCACATTTTGGAACCTCATTACAACAAAACTTCAGATTAACCCATAGTGCACAATAATATCTCCCCAATCCCACTGCAGATTACTGGCAATCCAATGAATGTGAGACACAGAGTATAAATATGTGATACAGCAGGAGAACAAAGGGTCTTCTGCCCTCAGAAACCCAGAAATGAGCAATATCTTACTTTAATTTTGCTTTGATCATTTTGATATTTGTGCCAAAATACTTAAAAAAAAAAAAAGGTAAACAGTTGGAGGCCAACTTCATATATCTTAACCCTTAGACGGGGTTTAGACTGGGTGATGGCAGGTTTAAAAGCCACTGAAATAAATGGGGAAAAAATAAGACAAAGTGAGATCAACAATGACAAAAGTATGAGTGCATATATCGGATCATTTTGGACTTTCCATTGTTTGGACTTTCCATTGGACCAAAATTGTTTTCCTTCTTCGTGCCAGCTTTATTTCCCTCACCGAATACCTGACCATGATGGTGAGTCTCTCCTTTTCCTGGTCTGACAGGCGGTCTTCCTGGTCTGACACTGAACAAACATTTCCTGGTTCCTGGTTTCAAAACCTTAGTGCTTATGAAGCACTGAACAAGCTTCTCCTGGTTCAGCTCAACTGTTTCAATAAATCCTCTTCTTCTGTCACCTCAAACTCAATCAACAGATCGTGGTGTATGACACAGCCGGGGCAACACGGGACAGGTTTTATTTTACCACAGATTTGACAAATTCACTACTTCTATCCTTGGATGTAGTCAGTGATCTACATAGCTGTAGAATCTCGTTCACACCGCAACCTAGCCAAGAGTGTCGTTCAGATTCAGATTATAGTCATCAAAACAAATGGGGTTTCATGCTCCAGACGGTGTTTACATTGCCTGTGCCATGTCTCAACTTGCACTACTGCCTTTTGTAGGGAGTCCTGCAGTAGAGTCTTGCTTAGTCTTGCAGGACAGAGTTTTGCGCCCGAGCAGGGCTTCTGTTCCCGCACCTAATCTCAAATGCTCGACCTGACCTCAGATTGAGCCGTGGCGCATGAAGCTGTCTCCCTACTCCCAGCGCACATCACTGGCAATCCCGTTCATTCGCTGTGTGTTGACAGATATTCCCTGGTTATGCTGCATTGATTGCTGTTTTAACATCTAAAGGCCTGACTCCTCTCCTCCAGCCATCGCACTCAATATTTTGTTTTTTGGGCCTACGATTCACATTTAATTAACCTGCTCACCTCGGACATAAATCAATACAGCAGCTCAGGAGTGTGTGGCCGTGTGTGCGGCACAGGAAGGAAATGAAAGCAGCAGCTATGTGACATTAGCAACATTAGCAACAGGTCTGTCTGGAAAAAATGTTTTGTTATGGGGGGAACGGGGGCGGGGGGGGGCAGATACAGAGCGTGAGAGTTTTGCACTGGAAGCACAATGGGAAACACACTCGTCTGGATGTCTCGAGGGCACATTAAAGATGAAAGTAGCGGTGCAGCTGTTGATTGATTTTCATAATGTTGTTAATGAAGTGTTGTCAGCATGTGGTTAATGTATGGGGTTCCCATAACCACATCAAGACTAAAGGTCTGATGGAGGAGTGAATTGTGGGTAATGTATGGGGTTCCCATAACCACATCAAGACTAAAGGTCTGATGGAGGAGTGAATTGTGGGTAATGTATGGGGTTCCCATAACCACATCAAGACTAAAGGTCTGATGGAGGAGTGAATTGTGGGTAATGTATGGGGTTCCCATAACCACATCAAGACTAAAGGTCTGATGGAGGAGTGAATTGTGGGTAATGTATGGGGTTCCCATAACCACATCAAGACTAAAGGTCTGATGGAGGAGTGAATTGTGGTTAATGTATGGGGTTCCCATAACCACATCAAGACTAAAGGTCTGATGTAGGAGTGAATTGTGGGTAATGTGTGGGGTTCCCATAACAACATCAGGACTAAAGGTCTGATGGAGGAGTGAATTGTGGTTAATGTGTGGGGTTCTCATAACCTCATCAAGACTACAGGTCTGATGTAGGAGTGAATTGTGGTTAATGTATGGGGTTCCCATAACCACATCAAGACTAAAGGTCTGATGGAGGAGTGAATTGTGGTTAATGTGTGGGGTTCCCATAACATCAGGACTAAAGGTCTGATGGAGGAGTGAATTGTGGTTAATGTGTGGGGTTCCCATAACAACATCAGGACTAAAGGTCTGATGGAGGAGTGAATTGCTCATATTTTTAGTAGTATGGAGGGGATGTGCTAAACTGCATTTTAAAGACCAGTGGTCTGTAATGGTTTTGCCCTTTTATTGATGAATGTAGAACACTGGTCTTAGATGCAGACTCCTTATCATGTGTATTATATTGTATTCTATATTTTGGTCAAGCACCTCTAAATATGGTCTATTTTATATACCTCTAAAAAACTCTTCAATATAATATAAATGTTATTTTTTAAAATACAAAACTGTTAATATAATATAATTTAAATATCTTTTTTATAATAATATTTAAAATATTTAAAAATATTTAAAAAATATTTATATCTTTATATCTTGTTATTTAAATGTAATTAAAATATTCAGTGTTTCATTTAAAAATGTGATTAACCAATATGTGTCACTGCAGATAATTGCTTGTATCCACTCTTCATAACTCCTCTCCATGCCCTAATGCCAGTTCATCTGATAAGTACTTCAGTAGTTTATTATCATCAATGGTGATGATCTCCTGGAACAAAACCAGAATTATTTTTATGAAATGTGTTCAATGTACCACTTTATTGATTTATTGGTTTTATATGGAGAGCGCTAGAATGCTTGTCCATGCTCACTCTGGCCTGTCTTATTGACTCCATGAACTGTGAGCTCTTTTTCTCCTGATGTGAGTAAAGTTTTACTGGAAATTTCAAGTTATGGTGTCTTCGGTGAAGCTAAGTGAGAGGAGGAGGTTCCTCACATGTCACAGCTAGTTTTATTAGTCTTTTCTGACTGTATTTGTTCCTTCCCTTGGATTTCCTGAGGTCTCTGGCTATATGACAATGCAAATGAAGGTCTTGGTGGAGAGTTCTCTCAAAGCACCGCACCGAGTTATGATGAGAGCTCCGGCTGTCATTAACACCCAGGTTATTTTCAGTCCAACTGTAACTAATTGTGCCATTTGAAAGAAGCCGAGCTGGCCGAGATCGAGTGGTTGCCTTATGAGCTGGCTGGTGACCCATTTCCCCAGAATACATAATTGGGTCTTCTAGACTGATTACAGCTACCTGGCGACATCTTTCAGGAACAGTCAGGCCTGTGAAATGTTCTGAGGCTCCAAACTTTGCGTTCTTTCATCCTGGGGTTCACGTCGGTGACGTGTTGCTCTCCACTTTCCTGGAGTTGCCATTTTTCTCCCCAGAGTTTTTGTAGTGCCAACGTTCCATGGGACCAAAGCTCACATTCGGCATGACTGAATTCAGATAAATTGCTTCAATGGAAGAGTTTTTATTTTTATTTATCTTTGTTTTTGTGAAGACAGACCCTCCCCACAGTACTGCTGATAGGAGATTTATCTTCTCTCGTTCAGCGCGACCTAGCAGATGTTTTTGGAAATGAGGAGAGGGTGGGGGCGAGGGGCCTGTTAACTGTGGGTTTGTCACTTTTGCTTCTCTGTGTTTACTTGTGTGTGGTTCACCGCTGCCGGCAGCGAGCTACTGGAAGCATATGCACAAACACTGTGTGAAGACAGCAGCTCTGACCCCATAATGAAGACAAATGTACCAAAATGATTCAGGAGATCAATAAAGATTGTTTGTGGCCACGTCATTTGACTCTCTTAATCAGATGTCCCCTGGGTATGATTCATTTTCACTTCTATGAATAATAATCCCATATTGATCTTAGGATCAGCCAACGAATGCCTACAGTAATCTGTCCCAAAGACGGTTGCGATGTTTATAATATGGAAAATTATATAACATCACTTATTTTCTTTGGAAAATGAAATCTGATCATTCTTGTTCTATCAGGTCCCAGGAGTCTGGAAGAGTGTGGAAGAATGTAGCATTTTAAGATATGCTGCACTTTCTCGGTTTCTAGTCCAAAGTTACAAAGACTTTGTCTCAAAGGAAATACAAAAATGCACATACACTCGTCTTCCTGTGATCTATAAATAATTAGGATACACCCAAAGTTCTGGTTAGGGCTTGGGTTATACAAAATGGGCAGAAGAGAAAGCTGCCCTGCCTCCCTGTAGTCTGGGGTCCGCTCTCTTTGATATGTGGAGATCTGATGCAGTTTCCACTGGAAGTAGTGGATGTGTACGTTTGATCTTTTTACCATTAGCTCCCCCAAGTCCAATTCATGAAAAAAAAACCTGACAAACCTCAACAAGTATTCTTTACATGAGATCACCTCAGAGTTCCTGAGAGCAATAGCCAGTGACAAATCTCCTGGATTTTGGTGACGGTACAGTGAACCCTTGGGTGACATAACTGTAAAAAAGGTTCTGTGTACCATAGAATCTCTTCAAGTATATTGAGATGATGGCATAGCTTTTCTGGACAGTGGTTTGCTGGCTTGTAATGTACTATATCGAATTTCCATACTATCCTGTTATATGTTACTCAACAGTGGTATACACACAGAGAGGGGAGTGGCCAGGCAGGCATACGCCACAACACTCACCACTTCCACCACGATCTAAAACCACAGACCTGGTGTCTTCTTTTTTCCAGCTACATTATGCATAAGCTGTTCTTCACCTGCCCAGTCTATAAGCATAATTTGAAGATCACATCATGGTTAAGTAATAGAGCTGCTGAGATCTGCTTGCTCCTGCACAGTAGCGACGCTCCGTCTCAATCTGCTGCGCGGGACATGGCAGAGGAGAACGTTCTAATCCCTGCAACGCTTTGACCGACTGTGTTCACCTTTGCATTTCATGCTTGCCATGGATTGTACCAGGAAGCTTCGTATGTAAATCCATTACAGTCTGCACAAATATTTGAAGCATACGGGGAATCTGAACTCTGGGGACGGTGTTCAATAGGCACTACGTCTCCACTACACCAGAGTATTAAATAGTGCAAGTTGGAAGAATGATAAACGCTGGATTTGCTGGGACAGCTCAAACGGTGCACGTCAGGTGAATTTCATTTCAAATGGGCCAGCGCCTCATCTGGGCCTGTGAGTAGCTGCTCTCTGGAGGAAGCTGGAGGGGTTGTGCTTCGAGGGAGATGCTCAGTTTTCGGGCGAAGTTCTTCATTTTTTCGCGTTTTTGAAACGCTGCAGCCGAGTAACTCACCGGCCACGTTACAGAAGCACAAGCCATGCCAACCCTGGGTGATATTAAGCCAGTATATCAGTTCCTGCCGTTGTACAACATGCCTCATGGAGATTACATTTTTTAACACTAAAGATAAAGCAGTCGGGCGATTATATGTAAAGTGTCCTCTTGAAGAGTCTGTTAGTTATTTTTTCTTTCTCTTCTGGACTTTGTGGTACTCTGGAGACGTTCCGGCTGTGCGTGGTTATATTCAGCCTATAGGTGGGGGCGTCGAGGATGAATGTCGCCATACACAGGGGGAGGGAGACAACACTTCATAATGGGTCCCATGTGAGTGCTCTCGCTCTCGCTCTCTCTTTCCACACACACACACACACACACACACACACACCTTGCTACCTGGGGAAGTAGGGGCACCGTGAGCCAGAGTCTGTCCTTCATGAATAAACAACGATGGCTAACAGGTGGGCGCAGAGGGTGGGCCCACGAGCTAACAACCTCCGCTGGTTTAATCAGCCAGAAACCAAAGTGCTCACTCCTCAAAGCACGACGGGGGTGGGGTGGCGGGTATTTGGTGCCCAGAGCACCGGACGGAGGTGGATTCTGAGCATGCCTGCGCACTGTTTTATATGCAGGAGCTCCGTGATTTTGAATAGGCTGTGGCGAGTGCATGTGATATCCTCTATTTACATAGCAGTCAGTCTGCTTCAGCAGGTGACAGGCTCGGCCCAGCTGGAAGCCCGGGGGGGGGTGTTGGGGGGAGGAGGTTTAGACTGGGGGGGTGGGGGGTGTCGCTGAGGGGGTGGACCAGTGGGCTGGACCAAGGGAGTAGACCGGGGGCTGGCCTCTCCTCTGTGGGCTGTGTATGTATGGGTGTGGGTGTACAGAGTTGGGTGTGTAGGCATACAGGTGTGGGGTGTGTGTGTACAGGTGTGTGTGTACAGGTGTAGGACGTGGGTGTACAGGTGTGGGTGTACAGGTGTGGGTGTATTGGTGTGGGTGTACAGGTGTGGGGTGTGTGTGTACAGGTGTGGGTGTACTGGTGTGTGTGTGTATGGGTGTGGGTGTACTGGTGTGTGTATTGGTGTGGGTGTACAGGTGTGTGGTGTGGGTGTACAGGTGTGGGTGTAAGAGTGTGGGTGCACAGGTGTGTGTGTGTGTGTACAGGTGTGGGGTGTGTGTGTACAGGTGTGGGTGTAAGGGTGTGGGTGCATAGGTGTGTGTGTACAGGTGTAAGGTGTGTGGATGTGTACAGGTGTGGGGGTAAGGGTGTGGGTGCACAGGTGTGTGTGTGTGTGTACAGGTGTGGGGTGTGGGTGTACAGGTGTGTGTGTGTACAGGTGTAAGGGTGTGGGTGTGTACAGGTGTGGGTGTACAAGTGTGGGCTGTGGCATATAAAACATATGTTTAAGTGATGCGTGGGTGTAGACTCTGGGGTGTATGTTTAAGTGATTCGTGGGGTGTAGAGTCTGGGGTGTATGTTTAAGTGATGCGTGGGTGTAGACTCTGGGGTGTATGTTTAAGTGATGCGTGGGTGTAGACTCTGGGGTGTATGTTTAAGTGATGCGTGGGTGTAGACTCTGGGGTGTATGTTTAAGTGATGCGTGGGTGTAGACTCTGGGGTGTAAGTTTAAGTGATGTGTGGGTGTAGACTCTGGGGTGTATGTTTAAGTGATGTGTGGGTGTAGGCTGACGAATGTAGCCTTCAAAACCCCGAAAACGAAGGATGCATCTGAGTATCCTTCGCATCCCACCATATCCCAGGATTCACTGCTCTATGAACAATAAACAGCCGACATGGTGGAGTCTAGTGTACGGGCCGAAGAATTCGTTTTTAAATGTAGGTATTTTTAAATATGGAAATTTATACTGCAATGAAATGCTAAATATTGCAGGTAAATCTGTGCTTTGAGTATTTACTAAAGTGTAACGTTTTTAAAAATACATTACAGTAAGCTCTCAGCCTTAAATACATGAATGGCCTGCGTCGACGGATAATGCCTAGTTCTTCAATAAAAATAAACAATAAAAACAGAAAAAATGCGGTTTCTGCCTCCATTTTGTCGGACAGCTCGCTAACACGTATGTAACATATGTAACGTATGTAACGGGGCAGAGTGTGGTCACGCAAACACACGTCTTGCGAAGACTAGACCAGACCCTCCAGAAAGTCGCGATTTGCAACTTCAACGCAACTTCAAGCAAACCCCGCGAATTCAGGGCGGTGTTGCAACTTCAGCCAATTACCGCAACTTTCCCGCAAATTTGACCAATCACTGATGTCGTCTTGATGTGACGTCGACAAACTCCCGCATTACCTCCGTATATACGTTCAAGAGGAGCAGACTGAAAGCAGCATGAGCGACAAAAATAACAGCAAAAAGATCGGGAAAAGCAGTATCCCGGTACACTACATGAAAGCGGGGATAAACTGTCCAGATCCGACCCGCGAATTGATTATCTATGGCCCCCTGGATGATATTTAATTACTATTAGAACCGGCCCGCAGGCCACAGCCGCCCGATGGTGTTTTGCACGCACAAACACTACATTCCCCACAATGCAACGGTAGCCCGCGAAGTCACTGCAGCGCACGCAAGCGGCGAGGGTCTGAGATAAAAGTTTATAAGTTTAAACTTTTTAAACTGAGATAAAGTTTAAAGTCAGAGATAAAGTTTATTTATCTCTGATCCATATCTATGAGTTACTAGTTCGCTCTGGCGCCAACCACTGGCGATCGATCTTGATATAATACTTAATTTGTGTCCATTTTACAGGCCGCCCGGTAACAACTTACGTTCGCTAACCCCGCCCCCGTCAACAATTAATGTTCGCCACCCCCTCCAGGTTCAAATCTCACTCCAAGCGATCTTGAAAAGTTGGCAACCCTGAATAAATAGGTAAATAGATAATTAAAATGGACTACTAAATAGAGGAAACCATACAACATTTACTCCCTATTGCAATGTACTCACAAAAAAGCAAAAACACACCGCAACTTCCATTGCAATTTTTTTTAAAAACACCCGCAACATCAAACATTTTAGCCCGCAACAATCACAAAAAAGGCCCGCAAAATCCTGGTGGGACTGCTAGACTGTCTCATTTAACGTGAGTTGCAACCTACAAGGCCTTCGAAGTGTGTGGCCTCCGTGGGCTGCGGTCTACGTGGTCTACGTAGGCTGCAGCCCCTGAATTGAGATGCAGCCTCAGTATTCGCTCACCCATCCAAATTATCTGAATCAGGTGTTTCAATCACTTCCATGGCCACAGGTGTATAAAATTAAGCACCTAGGCATGCAGACTGTTTTTTTTACCAACATTTGTGAAAGAATGGGTCGCTCTCAGGAGCTCAGTGAATTCCAGCATGGAACTGTGATAGAATGCCACCTGTGCGAGTCATTCCTCGGTCCTAAATATTCCACAGTCAACTGACAGCTGTATTATAAGAAAATAGAAGTGTTTGGGAATGACAGCAACTCAGCCATGAAGTGTTAGGCCATGTAAACCGAGGGAGCGGGGTTAGGGGATGCTGAAGCACATAGTGTGAAGAGGTTGCCAACTTTCTGCAGAGTCGATCACTACAGACATCCAAACTTCATGTGGCCTTCAGATTAGCTCAAGAACAGGGCGCAGAGAGCTTCATCCAAGCCATACATCACCAAGTGCAATGCAAAGCGTTGGATGCAGTGGTGTAAAGCACACCGCCACTGGACTCTAGACCAGTGGAGCCATGTTCTCTGGAGTGACGAATCACGCTTCTCCATCTGGCAATCTGATGGACGAGTCTGGGTTTGGCGGTTGCCAGGAGAACGGTACTTGACTGACTGCATTGTGCCAAGTGTAAAGTTTGATGGAGGGGGATTATGGTGTGGGGTTGTTTTTCAGGAGCTGGGCTTAGCCCCTTAGCTCCAGTGAAATGAACTCTGAATGCTTCAGCATACCAAGATATTTTGGACAATTCCATGCTCCCAACTATGTGGGAACAGTTTGGAGCTGACCCCTTCCTCTTCCAACATGACTGTGCACCAGTGCACAAAGCAAGGTCCATAAATACATGGATGGCAGAGTCTGGTGTGGATGAACTGGACTGGCCTGCACAGAGTCCTGACCTCAAACCGATAGAACATGAATGGGATGAATTAGAGTGGAGACTGAGAGCCAGGCCTTCTCGTCCAAAATCAGTATGTGACCTCACAAATGCGCTTCTGGAAGAATGGTCAAAAATCCCCATAAACACACTCCTAAACCTTGTAGACAGCCTTTCCAGAAGAGTTGAAGCTGTTCTAGGTGCAAAGGGTGGACCAACGTCATACTGAACCATATGGATTAGGAATGGGATATCACTTAAGTTCATATGTGAGTCAAGGAAGGTGAGCAAATACTTTTGGCAATATAGTGTATGTGGGTGTAGGCTGTGGGTGACATATGAGTGAATGAGAGATGTGTGGGTGTAGGTTGTGTGGTGTATGTTTGAGTGAGGTGTGGGTGTAGGTTGTGTGGCGTATTTTTGAGTGAGGTGTGGGTGTAGGTTGTGTGGCGTATTTTTGAGTGAGGCGTGGGTGTAGGTTGTGTGGCGTATGTCTGAGCGAGGCGTGGGTGTAGGTTGTGTGGCGTATGTCTGAGCGAGGCGTGGGTGTAGGTTGTGTGGCGTATGTCTGAGCGAGGCGTGGGTGTAGGTTGTGTGGCGTATGTCTGAGCGAGGCGTGGGTGTAGGTTGTGTGGCGTATGTCTGAGCGAGGCGTGGGTGTAGGTTGTGTGGCGTATGTCTGAGCGAGGCGTGGGTGTAGGTTGTGTGGCGTATGTCTGAGCGAGGCGTGGGTGTAGGTTGTGTGGCGTATGTCTGAGCGAGGCGTGGGTGTAGGTTGTGTGGCGTATGTTTGAGCGAGGCGTGGGTGTAGGTTGTGTGGCGTATGTCTGAGCGAGGCGTGGGTGTAGGTTGTGTGGCGTATGTCTGAGCGAGGCGTGGGTGTAGGTTGTGTGGCGTATGTCTGAGCGAGGCGTGGGTGTAGGTTGTGTGGCGTATGTTTGAGCGAGGCGTGGGTGTAGGTTGTGTGGCGTATGTCTGAGCGAGGCGTGGGTGTAGGTTGTGTGGCGTATGTCTGAGCGAGGCGTGGGTGTAGGTTGTGTGGCGTATGTCTGAGCGAGGCGTGGGTGTAGGTTGTGTGGCGTATGTCTGAGCGAGGCGTGGGTGTAGGTTGTGTGGCGTATGTCTGAGCGAGGCGTGGGTGTAGGTTGTGTGGCGTATGTTTGAGCGAGGCGTGGGTGTAGGTTGTGTGGCGTATGTCTGAGCGAGGCGTGGGTGTAGGTTGTGTGGCGTATGTCTGAGCGAGGCGTGGGTGTAGGTTGTGTGGCGTATGTTTGAGCGAGGCGTGGGTGTAGGTTGTGTGGCGTATGTCTGAGCGAGGCGTGGGTGTAGGTTGTGTGGCGTATGTCTGAGCGAGGCGTGGGTGTAGGTTGTGTGGCGTATGTCTGAGCGAGGCGTGGGTGTAGGTTGTGTGGCGTATGTTTGAGCGAGGCGTGGGTGTAGGTTGTGTGGCGTATGTCTGAGCGAGGCGTGGGTGTAGGTTGTGTGGCGTATGTTTGAGCGAGGCGTGGGTGTAGGTTGTGTGGCGTATGTCTGAGCGAGGCGTGGGTGTAGGTTGTGTGGCGTATGTCTGAGCGAGGCGTGGGTGTAGGTTGTGTGGCGTATGTTTGAGTGAGGCGTGGGTGTAGGTTGTGTGGTGTATGTTTGAGTGAGGCGTCTGTCACATATGCTTCGATTTCAGCAGGGGAGCAAAACAAACACATACTGCTGCACCTCCTGCCCCTCCCACACACTCACACACACACTCACGCACACACACTCAGTGCCACCAAAGCATACGAATAAACAAAACACAAAAACAGAAATATGCAGGTCAGCCTCGGAGCCGAGGGGTATGGTAATGCAATGTGGATTTGTGCGTCCACCTCTCCTGTGAGCATTCAGGAAAATGCAGACGCTCCCTCGTTCTGGGGAGGCGTTGAGCGGTTGTCTTTGCTATGGCTGGACCTCCGTCACACACGGGTCCTCGGGTATTTGAGTTGCCAGAGAGGATCGCACATCCCCCACTTTGTTTCCAGCCTCTTTTCTTTTCTTCCTGTCTCCTCATGCCACACACAGTTGGGACATAATGGTGAAGTCAGTCAACCTTCATGAACTTCCCAGACTAGCGCTGGTTATCTGGACCCTCTTGTTCTTGAGGAGTGTCATTTCTAGCAGGGTCTCTGGTGCACTGGGCCTTCAGGATGGGCAATTTCATAGCAATTACCTCTCAATTCAGGCAGTTTAGAGTTTAGGGCATATATTGAAATGGAATCAGCCAGCAGAAAATTAAAACAAACTAACAAAGACACAAAAGCATAATGTATGAAATTTCATTACAACAAATGTATGCCTTAAAGGGTATTATAGGTGCCACTTGACAGTGCTCAGCGACAGAATCCATGTGTAAAATGTCTTTTACCTGCATTGTTGCAGAGTCAGAACCAGGGAGTCCAATATCTCTGCTCTGTAATTTTAGGGGAAGATGGGAGGAGAATACTGTGATGCAGGTAGTGTGGGTGGAATGTGTGTGAGTGTGTGTGTGTGTGTGTGTGTGTGTGTGTGTGTGTGTGTGTATGGGGTAGTGTGGGTGTGATGGGTGTGTGTGTGTGTGTGTGTATGGGGTAGTGTGGGTGGAATGTGTGTGAGTGTGTGTATGGGGTGGTGTGAGTGTGATGGGTGTGTGTGTGTGTGTGTGTGTGTGTGTGTGTGTGTGTGTGTGTGTGTGTGTGTGTGTGTGTGTGTGTGTGTGTGTATGGGGTAGTGTGAGTGTGATGGGTGTGTGTGTGTGTGTATGGGGTAGTGTGGGTGGAATGTGTGTGAGTGTGTGTATGGGGTAGTGTGAGTGTGATGGGTGTGTGTGTGTGTGTGTGTGTGTGTGTGTGTGTGTGTATGGGGTAGTGTGAGTGTGTGTGTGTGTGTGTGTGGGGTAGTGTGAGTGTGTGATGGGTGTGTGAGTGTGTGTATGGGGTAGTGTGGGTGTGATGGGTGTGTGAGTGTGTGATGGGTGTGTGAGTGTGTGATGGGTGTGTGAGTGTGTGATGGGTGTGTGAGTGTGTGGGTGTGTGAGTGTGTGTATGGGGTATTGTGGGTGTGATGGGTGTGTGAGTGTGTGTATGGGGTAGTGTGAGTGTGTGATGGGTGTGTGAGTGTGTGGGTGTGTGAGTGTGTGGGTGTGTGTATGGGGTAGTGTGAGTGTGTGATGGGTGTGTGAGTGTGTGTATGGGGTAGTGTGAGTGTGTGTATGGGGTAGTGTGAGTGTGTGTATGGGGTAGTGTGAGTGTAATGGGTGTGTGTGTGTGTGTGTGTGTGTGTGTGTGTGTGTGTGTGTGTGTGTGTGTGTATGGGGTAGTGTGAGTGTGTGTGTGTGTGTGTGTGTGTGTGTGTATGGGGTAGTGTGAGTGTGTGATGGGTGTGTGAGTGTGTGTATGGGGTAGTGTGGGTGTGATGGGTGTGTGAGTGTGTGTATGGGGTAGTGTGAGTGTGTGATGGGTGTGTGAGTGTGTGGGTGTGTGAGTGTGTGGGTGTGTGTATGGGGTAGTGTGAGTGTGTGATGGGTGTGTGAGTGTGTGTGAGTGTGTGTATGGGGTAGTGTGAGTGTGTGTATGGGGTAGTGTGAGTGTAATGGGTGTGTGTGTGTGTGTGTGTGTGTGTGTGTGTGTGTGTGTGTGTGTGTGTGTATGGGGTAGTGTGAGTGTGATGGGTGTGTGAGTGTGTGTATGGGGTAGTGTGAGTGTGTGAGTGTGATGGGTGTGTGAGTGTGTGTATGGGGTAGTGTGAGTGTGTGTATGGGGTAGTGTGTGAGTGTGTGTATGGGGTAGTGTGAGTGTGTGTATGGGGTAGTGTGAGTGTGTGTATGGGGTAGTGTGAGTGTGTGTATGGGGTAGTGTGAGTGTGTGTATGGGGTAGTGTGAGTGTGTGTATGGGGTAGTGTGAGTGTGTGTATGGGTGTATGAGTGTGTGTATGGGTGTGTGAGTGTGTGTTGGGTGTGTGAGTGTGTGTTGGGTGTGTGAGTGTGTGATGGGTGTGTGAGTGTGTATGGGGTAGTGTGAGTGTGTGTATGGGGTAGTGTGAGTGTGATGGGTGTGTGAGTGTGTAATGGGTGTGTGAGTGTGTGATGGGTGTGTGAGTGTGTAATGGGTGTGTGAGTGTGTGATGGGTGTGTGAGTGTGTGATGGGTGTGTGAGTGTGTGTATGGGGTAGTGTGAGTGTGTGATGGGTGTGTGAGTGTGTGTATGGGGTAGTGTGATGGGTGTGTGAGTGTGTGTATGGGGTAGTGTGATGGGTGTGTGAGTGTGTGTATGGGGTAGTGTGATGGGTGTGTGAGTGTGTGTATGGGGTAGTGTGTGTGTGATGGTGTGTGAGTGTGTGTATGGGGTAGTGTGAGTGTGTGTATGGGGTAGTGTGAGTGTAATGGGTGTGTGAGTGTGATGGGTGTGTGAGTGTGTGTATGGGGTATTGTGTAATGGGTGTGTGAGTGTGTGTATGGGGTAGTGTGAGTGTGATGGGTGTGTGAGTGTGTAATGGGTGTGTGAGTGTGTGTATGGGGTAGTGTGAGTGTAATGGGTGTGTGAGTGTGTGTATGGGGTAGTGTGAGTGTGATGGGCGTGTGAGTGTGTGTATGGGGTGGTGTGAGTGTGATGGGCGTGTGAGTGTGTGTATGGGGTGGTGTGAGTGTGATGGGTGTGTGAGTGTAATGGGTGTGTGAGTGTGTGTATGGGGTAGTGTGATGGGTGTGTGAGTGTGTGTATGGGGTAGTGTGTGTGTGATGGTGTGTGAGTGTGTGTATGGGGTAGTGTGAGTGTGTGTATGGGGTAGTGTGAGTGTAATGGGTGTGTGAGTGTGATGGGTGTGTGAGTGTGTGTATGGGGTATTGTGTAATGGGTGTGTGAGTGTGTGTATGGGGTAGTGTGAGTGTGATGGGTGTGTGAGTGTGTAATGGGTGTGTGAGTGTGTGTATGGGGTAGTGTGAGTGTAATGGGTGTGTGAGTGTGTGTATGGGGTAGTGTGAGTGTGATGGGCGTGTGAGTGTGTGTATGGGGTGGTGTGAGTGTGATGGGCGTGTGAGTGTGATGGGTGTGTGAGTGTAATGGGTGTGTGAGTGTGTGTATGGGGTGGTGTGAGTGTGATGGGTGTGTGAGTGTGTGTATGGGGTAGTGTGAGTTTCATGGGTGTGTGTATGGGGTAGTGAGAGTGTGTGTATGGGGTAGTGTGTGTGTGATGGGTGTGTGAGTGTGTATTGGGTAGTGTGAGTGTAATGGCTGTGTGAGTGTGTGTATGAAGTAGTGTGAGTGTGATGGGTGTGTGAGTGTGTGTATGGGGTAGTGTGAGTGTGATGGGTGTGTGAGTGTGGGGGGTATGTTTGATCTGCATTGCCTGATTTATTTACATTCACAGGGACAGTACACCCAGTTTATTACCGTTTGTGCTTCTGGTTTGACTGACTTCAAAGGGAGGTTTCTTGAGCAGACTTCAGGGCAGTAGAAACCAGAATCTGTGCAGGCTGCACCATGTCTCAAAACATGTCCCACTAAGCAGGTGGTTGTGGAGTCCAACCAGGACAGGATGGAATAAGAAATAAAACTTTAAATGACAGACTTTCTTCATTAGCCAGGATGGGTGGGGGGTCTGGGGTTTTCGGGTGGTGTGCAGTAGTAAACCCTGGTGCAGGGTTTTCTCCAGGATGGGTGGAGGGTCTGGGGTTTTCGGGTGGTGTGCAGTAGTAAACCCTGGTGCAGGGTTTTCTCCAGGATGGTGGAGGGTCTGGGGTTTTCGGGTGGTGTGTAGTAGTACACCGTGATGAATTTAGGGCACCTGACTATAGTCTTCTCCTAAGAGGATGTTGATGCAGATTGTGCTTGGTCACGTATTTGCTCTGGATTCTAGATGGGTGCGGGTTGGGGTGGCCTCTTTATTAACCCCTAACAGAAGGGCGTACCGGGCACAGGGGTAAGACAATATTAAACAAGATTAAAACCATATCTAGCTAGCTAACAAAGCGGACAGATTTTATGTAGACTTTTATAATATAATAATTTTTTTCTCACCAAACCTGGTACCTGTGTGCAGTATTTAAACCTGGCATAGTGTTCAGAAGACATGACATTTGTATGTCCTGTGTCCTTCAAATGGAAAGGATAGCTGTTAGCTGAAGTCATTTTTCTTTTTTAGAATTTTCACACAGTTGCAAACATCCTGACTACCATGTAAAGCACAGAGCGGTTAGCTGATAGGTGAGGTACGAGTGTAGTCTGTTAAATCAATAAAACACAAGGCACATGTATTTGCTTTGATACGCGCTGTACGTGACCCAGTGACACACTAAAATAATACCAATCAATGGACAGCAACTGCCAGTTCACTCCTGAAGGATGACAAATAGGTTTTCAGGTCTTCTGCGTGATGGAGGGTTGGGAGCTGAAGAAACGCACCGTTCAGGCTGTATCTGGCAACCCTAGTGTGGTAGGGTGTTTGCTACGACAAGACGAGAGACGATAATTTTTCCCTTTTGCTCACAGCTGCCATCTGTGATTGGACACTTGGCAATGGCGTCATTGGCAGACTCCAGCGTTGTGGCTGACAAACCGATGGATGTGGAGCCATGAGTGTGCAGGAATTAGAGGAGTCCAGCATATCCGGTACCTCTTCCTCAGGAAGCACTGGGTCCGTCATTTGTGACTGTTTACGTAGAAGTTTCTGGCATATGTCGGTCCAGATGCTGCTGGTTGAGGGAATAGGTTGTAATTGTAATTGTACCCGCCTGCAGGAATGACTATGTAGGCTTGGGCGGCCAGGCAGATTTGTTTGGGGGGGCTTAAGGACCACAATCAGAACACAGCAGAGATCAGCGGCTGCAAAGACACACCACAGGCAGGTTCATAAACATAATCTTGGAAACAAGTGAAGACCAGGAGAAGAGAATCAAGGACAACGTGAAGAACAACAGGTGGACAGACGACACACCGGACGTCAGAACCACTGCGACCACTGCGTGACTCGGTAACGCAGGTCACACACGAAACACAGGCAAATGGGCGAGAGCAAACAGCAGACACGATGAATGCCAAAAAGAGGAACAGATGGGTGATAATTAGTGAGCAGAGACCTGGTACGGGCAGAGCAGGACTTACTGTGGACTCTCCAGTGACACCACAGTGGCAGTGTTCACACTGCAAGCCATGGGACTCAGTTCTGATTAACTCGGTCCAGATCCGACTGTTTGTCTTAGGCCGTTCATGTGATCTTTGTAATGAGGTTTTGCATTGGTCTAAACACACAATTCTCCTCGGTTGGCCTGCATGAACACAAAGAAAGAGAAATCAGAAAACAAAATATACAAAAAAAAAGACAACATAAAATGTTCTTGATCACATTTAACCTATATCTGCAATAAAACGTAAGTAGCATTACACATTTCTGTGCCCTTCTCAGTACTATTTTAAAACTCAACCACTCAAGAAGACGACAGTCCTTGGCCTGTGCATTTAAAATAAGGGCCTGTAATTGGGGAAGGAGTTTGTCTTTGGGCATGTACTGTACTTGTTCAATCCTCAACAGATGTCAGGGTTTGTAGTGAACCTGGTCATTGCCATAAGTGTGAATTTCAGGTAGCAGTGATGTACCTGCTGTGAGGGAGGTTTTGGTACGCAAGACAGCTCCAGACCCGAGCAGCGGCTCTCCGAGCTTCAGATGTGGCAGGCTGAAGGCGGGACTGTCAGTTCGATCAGGGCAGTGCTGTGGCATTTACTGGAACCCGGAGAACTTAACGCCTCCTCCCTCCCTGCGGCTCTATGGAACATCTCTAGATAAACACACCTGTCTCACATAGCAGGGGCAGGTGACATTTTCTATTAATTGTCATCCAGTCTTTGGCTCATAAGGGCAATGTGTTATTACTGATCCCAAGACTTTGAGGGAGATAGCTTGTGAAATGTCACTGTAAATGAAAAACAACTCCAAGAAGTCTACAGACAGGAACAGAAACCAAGGAGGAAAAAGAATATGGTGGCCGTTTGCTCACCGTGGGAAGGAGAAGTCAGAACATAAAATCTCATTACAAATAAATGACATAAATACCTTCCATGATCACAATGTTACACTTTTACAGCGCATATAAGGCTAGAAGGAGAAGCTCTGTGAAGGCTAAACACAAATTTGGCATTTGTTTCAATTCAAACTGCGAGTTTAATTATATTTATCACAAAGGAAAAGCAGCTAGCGGTAGCTAACGCATGACTCCATGGCTGAAAAAAAGGGGCTAAGGGCTGTGAAAAACACAGCATGTCAATTTATCCAATTTGCGCTAACGTGGTCTAAACCACTATGGGCTTCCGACAGCATCATTTGCATTCGCAGTCATTGCAAGACACCAAATAAATCAAATTCATCATTTCCCTTACCATTATCCCAATGAAGAGGGTGTCCTCCCCCCCCCTCCCGTTATTGTCCATATCTCTCTCCGTCTCTCTCTCCCACCCGCTCTGATGCCGACAGCACGCTGCGCTCTCCGCGGTCTTTTTAAACTGCTGTTTACTCGCGTCCTGCTGTTCTCATCTGCCGCTGTCCTTCTGAGCTTTCTACTCCACAGATGGTCTTCTAGGAGAAATATCGCTTATCTTTCGCATCACCGCCATGGCGGAAACACCGGCGCGTTGGTGCACGCCAAGGGGGGGGGGGGGGGGGGGGGGGGGGGGGGGGTCATATTCAAGGGGGGGTCATATTCAAGGGGGGGGGGGGGGGTCATATTCAAGGGGGGGGGGGGTCATATTCAAGGGGGGGGTCATATTCAAAAGAAGTTGCATTCCAAGGTCAAACAACACCCCCCCCCCCCCCCCCCCCCCCCCCCCGTATCATCATCACCTCAACCCATAATCTCTTAACATCATAAAACAGAAACCAGACATTTAAAAAATATGTTCCCATCTCTACATGCTCAGGCACCCTGCAGGGTTAAGAAGGTAATTTTGCAATGGAAAAACAGTCTGAGTTTCCCAGTTTATGTATTTGCAGTAGGCAAAAACCCTCACCGCTAATTCAAAGGAGCCAAGCGACAGCCCATAACCCAGCGACTGCAGCTCCCCGCGCTGAAACAACCCATTATGGTCACATAAAAAAGAAAAGATCTTTATCAGCACGACGGCATGCGCAGAGACGTGAGCGCAGACCCACGCACAGAACCACACGAAGGCCAACACACTCTCAGCCCGTAGCTAAACACATAGTGAACAGTGTCATGAGCATGGCTCTCTCCCTGTGGTGGCAGGCAAAACAAATTGTGCCCCCCCTCCACCCCCCCACCCCTTGTCCCTGTCGCAACCTGCTGCCTGTTTCTCCAAAATAAACAGCTCCCCTTGCGTTTAAAGGAAATGGATCCCAACCTAGCCAGAAGCCAATAAGCCCCCCCTGCTCATTCTGCACCACCACCACCACCACCACCACCACTCACACGTTGGGACCAAAGCCTGGCATTTGTATTCAGGAGCACAGCTGCACCAGGTGTGCACCAGTCACGAACGCGGGAGCGACGGGGCCTTTTCCGGGGGTGGAGGATCACGAGTCTTTTCCCCGTTAGCCAAGGCCGGAAGCGGGCACTCGTGCTGGGGAGTATGTGACACGCTCTCTGGGGCACAGGGGGATTTACTGCAGCACACGTTGCTGCTGGAAGTCCAGTAGAGATAAGGAAGGCGTGAAGACGTGGGGGTGGCTAAGGTGTTTGCCTGTCAAGAACATGAGCATGGTGCAGTGGTTCAGCTAGTTGTTTATTCCCTCTATGTGTTTTATCAGTACCGATGCAGGTCTCGGTGTAACTGTGTTAGACACATGGGTCAGAGACGTGTTGTTGCTGTGCCATTTTAAAATGCGCACATGCATTGTGTGAATTTATTTTTAATCGTCCATCCATTCAGTCCTTGAAAATACCAGAAACAACTGTTTCATAACCGCAACGGTCCTTGAGCATTTAACATAAAATTTGTTACGTAAACTCCGACAGAAAAACGGTTTGCTACAAGGTCAGAAATCATATCAGTTTTCCATTTCTGAACATTATTATCTATGGCGAATTTCAAGGACTTAAGACTATTAGCGTGAAATATAATCCTACAAAACTAAATCAAGCGTGTGTGTCCTGCTGTTTTTCTCCTGAGCACTTCGATGCGAGTGCACTTTGACGAGCTGTCCATCAGTATTCAGTCTCTCCGCCGTGACGAGCCGAGTACCGAGAGAGAGAGAGAGAGAGAGAGAGAGAGAGAGAGAGAGCGTTCCTGATGAGGAGGGGACCGTGGCCGCCTCTTCCCTCCCCAGAGTGAGAGCTGCCTTGCGGGCTCTCGCCTGATTGATGTTGCCTGTCATGTTCTAAGGAGATCCGTTTTTTTTTCCCACGAAGTGCCATATGTTAAGCAGCACGGCAGGTAAAAAAGGGCGTTTAGTTCCCGTGTGCTGACAGAGTCGCTGTGGCCCGCCACCGCCGCTAACCGTGAGCGGCCTGTTTGAAAGTCATACGGCGTGGGAGTGAACAGGAACCGGCTTTCTGGACACAAAGAGAGACAAAGTCTTGGATTACATCAAAATGGTCTGCTTTCTGGTTACAGATTAAGTCATGTTTTAGACTTAGACTGATAAGCACTGCAGTTCCGGGCCAAAGCACGAGTGTAATCTGCTTGAAAGACTCATTTGATGTCAGTGGTGATTCTCCACTTAAATTTGTTTTTATTGATTTAATATTTACCCATACATCTGCAGAGAGGAAAGACAGCAGCGAGAGAGAGAGAGAGAGAGAGAGAGAGAGAGAGAGAGAGAGAGAGAGAGAGAGCTAAAACCACTCTTTAATCCGGGACGTCGTTTCTGTTTCCGTCACGTCACTCGTATTAGTGAGATGGGCGAGCATTTAGCAGCGGGGCAGCATATGAGGATTTTCCATCGCTTCGAGGCAGGCTAGGGCGGATTTTGCACATGTTTTATTTATCGGCCATGTTTTCCCGGCTTAGTTTCCGCCGGTGTATGGCTTTCCCACGTTGCTTTAATGCTTTATTCATAATCTCACCATGCTCATACTACCCGCCTGCTGCTGTCCTTAAATCTGATTTATTAATCTGAGGTATTCTGTGGAAATGCTACACACCTAGCTGCTATCTCGCATCTGAGGGGGCAGTGTATTCCTCCTGGGCGTAGGTTAGCTTGAGCTGTGTGAAAGTGTTGTGTTGGTGTGAAAATATCTGCTTTTTGTCACAGTGCCCAGCACCCAGTATAAAAATGGAGAAGTTTCAGTGATGCTAATTAGTCATATGTCTCTTTTTCTGTTTGTTAAGTTAATGGTAAATCCTGTGCAGGAGAAAACCCTGATATGTATGTGCCATCCAATACATCCTTGCTTATTCTAATTAGCTGCCGCATTATGTGGTGAATTATGACCAGTTTTGGTCTTTGAGAGTTGATCACATGCATACGGGCACGGATCCAGCAACCACCATTTTACTCAGAAACAAATTGGGGGGAAAAAGTTTTTACATGTCAATAAAAGGCAATGAAGTTTCAACCATATTTTGTGTGGCACCTTGTTTGATAAATGGGAGCCATACAGCACCGGCCCGTCTCATTGTGAGAGAGGAAAAAAGTTTGTGCCAGGGTTTTTCTTTACTGTGTTCAATGCCTGGCTTTATGTTCACTCCCTTTGTGGATGCCAGCCGTGATTTAACACACCATCAAAATCTGTTCCAACGCTGGCACACGGCTACGATCAGGTCAGCGTTTCACCCACTCGGTGCCAGTTCTGTGCCAGTTCTGTGTGTAGTTAAAAGCTCCGTGTGGTGCCAGTTTTTCATTCATCTTTTGTTGTCCTTGTTTCTTTTCTTCCCGTTGTTCTGTTACGTCGGATTGGAGCCCCGCTGAATGCCAGAATGAGACACTGACAAAGCGTGTAGCGCACCACGTCGCGAACACATTCTCTTATTAAAGAATTGCACAAGAGGAAGATTTTAGCTGGAATTTTCTGGAGTTGCTAAAGTGGCATGCTAGAAACACCTGTCTGTCATCTTACCGACAAAGCGCTCTTTCGTTTCGAGGATCCTTGACGGGAGAGGGCAAGCACTCCCGGGTAATCAGTAGGTATTCTGCACGCGTCTCCTTCGTCTGTAATCAGCTGAATATGTTTCATTTCTGGCCCAGCAACCAGTCACCAGGACCAGCATGCACCAGCTACTCTGTGGGAGCGCACGAGGAGGTGAGTCACAAGATCCATCACGCAGTCATAGATCCTCCCACAATATCTACAGACTGTCGGTTATTGTTCATCACTCTAAGACTCAAAGAAACACTGGAAGAACCTGGTTAAGGACAGTTTATTTATTTCTGAACACATTGTAAAGGTTGTATACAAATAATAAAGGAAGGTAAAAGACTAATCTTAAAGGAACAGCTCAAATAAACATCTGTAAAATACATGATTACAAAAAGCACAGATAAAAAGAGTTTGGGAAATTATTTATAGATTTGTGTGATAAGAATTTATTAAATAATGTACTTATTCAATTAGTCCATGTGGGTCTTAGATTTATTAATTAGCACGGAAGAAGATGGCAGCTCTGCTTAGCAGTAAATGTCACTCCTGCATAGAGTGCAGATACGGATCAGTTTCGATAGCTGTATAATAATGAATGACAGGTGGTAGCTGACTCTGGTTCAGGCTTGTGTGCTGAAACTATTTACTACTGAAAAATATCAGTAATAACATTTTTAAAGCCTCTAGTGTCTATGGCGAGTACTAGGCTATATTTGAAAAGTGGGGCCTAACCAACAGTTAGAATAGATGATTTACATATTAAAAAACAGATTACCATAGCTGTTCATTCACTGATTTCACTCCATAAGCAGAAAGTTAGAGACCAGGGGCGTTTTAAATGACCCTCTCTCTTGATACCTACACATCCTCAGCATTGGCTCCTTCACTCCACACAAACACTCTGCAGGACACAGCTAGGCAGGCTTGGGCCACACCCCCAAGACCTCCATCTAGTGGTGTGGTTTCTGCCCTGCCTCTCTCTACTGTCTTTTCATCACTGAGTAATGACCTATTGTCAGCATTTATGGACGTGAACCCTAGAAAGGGGTTTCTTACATTCCTTTCACACTTCCAGCAGAGCCTGTTCTTCTGGGAGATCGCACCACTCTGCTTTGGCAGTGTCTACTGCCAGTTAGTTGCTGCAGGTGCAGTTTACACAATTGTCAGTCAGGTGTTTGTGTTTCAGGTTTGGGTGATAATGTGGATGTGGCTGTCAAAAAATGAACAGCAGCCTCATTCTGGGTTGAATGACGTTAGCTGCAGTTTTACCCTTTAGTGTAATTGGATGCAGATAGAAGCGAGGTCTTCACAGCCATCAGTGGTCTACAGTCAGCGTTCTCCATGTCATTGTGAAGCTGAGGAAAGTTCAGCAAGTCTCACACTTCTACAGGCCTGCCTTCTCCTTCTCAATCATATCCCCAGTGTTTGGAAATTCAGAACGCATCATGAAAATGAATCCTCTGTGCAGGAAGAACTGTACAGGAGCAAACTACAGAGTTTCAGAGCATGATGCAGAAACCTATTCCAAACTGTCAGCTTAACAGGCTTCTGTTTTTTTATGTTTACATACTTTTTAAAAAGGAATCATTTAGTAAATCATTTAGTAAGTTTTCAGGAATGCATTCTAGTGAACCCCCAGGATAAAGATATGAGAAATTACAGAGTACTCTGTTACAGCTTGTAAATTATATAAATCTCCCATGGTATGAACAGCACAACAGAGAGGTGAGCCTTCAATTAGCTAGGTTTTAATTTCTTCATCTCACAAATAGACTCGCCTCAAAAGGAAACACACACATGCACACACACACACACACACACACACACACACGCACACACACACGCACGCACACACACACGCACACACACACACGCACACACACACACGCACACACACACACATGCACACGCACACACACACACACACACACACACACACACACATGCATACATACACACACACTCATGCACACACGTACACACACACACACACACACACACACACACACACACACACACACACACACACACACACACTTGCAGGTTAATTAAAGCAAACATGCTACTCCTTTTAATCAAGAACAGGCCAGGAGGTATTGTTAATCATCCCCTAATCACACACAAAGGCTCGTTTGGCAGAGGTCTGCAGAGAGTCTGGATTGGAAACATTAAATGGCTTTTAATTTGGTTCCACTGTGGAGTGTCTTATTACACAACATGTATTTACAATGTGTCAGGAATTTTAGGTAATATCAGAGGCTCTGTAGAATACCTTCATTGTAACAAAACATTGAATGTTTTTTATATTAATATTGAATCATGAATAGAAAATTCCAAATACATGGTCAAATGACCTTTACATATGACAGCACATGACCAAAATACAGATAAAAATGTAAAGGTCACATTATATAAGTACTTATGAAACTGTATGTTTTAGGAAATGGAAAAAATACAGCTTTAAAAAAGTCTCCCATTACAGTTTACAAATTTTTGTGAAGCCAGGACTATGCATAAACCATTAGCTCGGGTCTTTTCATCCAGTGACAGTGCTGTAGCCCCCACATCACTGCCTGATAGGCTGGGTGAAGCGTCCTGATTGGGAGTATGAATTATGCAATTGGTAACACTAATACTCCACTTAGTCTGTACTTGATCCCAGCCCTCCTTCTATTGGAGCATCTGGATGCAATGGTGGTTGTGCAGGAACAGAGTGAAGAGAGATCTCATTGGATATGGCGGAGTCTTCTGTGGAGATGACTGGCCAGTCCGAAGGTCCGCCTGCATCGGCCCGGCAGAAGCTGTGAGCGTTACTAACGGAGGCTGCGTTCACTTCGGTGCCGCAGCATGAGTGCTGTGGACACTGTGCATTTGTCTCGTCAGTTTCTCATCCTCGCTTTTTATCATGAAGACACGAGAATGATGGATTAAACTTCCTTTCACCTCCGCACCCAAAGCCGCTCTTCCGTGCCATACACCGTGAGGCAATGGGGTGTGTTTATGGGGCTTTTTAGAACCCATGCTTCACCTACCACAAAATCCCACATCGGACGCTTGAGGTTGAAGAAGAACACAACGTTACTCAACAGCACATTTTGTACCACATGCATCTGCAGTCTGCAGTTATGTGGAAAGAGTTTGAGTTCACACCTTCTGCACACAATATCTCCAAAACAAGTCACTTACCAAATTCTGTTGAGTGTCACATCAATTAGACTCATTCCTTCATTCCCAGTGTGTACCATCGTGGTGATGATGTTTGATGTGGATATTCTCTGCTCAAGGTGTGGAAGACCTGCTTGAGATGGAAGATCTAGCACATAGAAGAGGTTTGTGGGAGAGGTCTGAGTGAGAGGTGTGTGGGAGGGGTCTATGGTAGGGGTCTGTGGGAGAGGTCTGATGGAGAGATCTGTGTTTATGGTTTTATTGACCAAATCAGAGGTTGGTGAAGTGCATCGTTGAAAGATTCCTCCTTGCCCTTCAGATATAATTCACAACCCTTCGGATTTTCTCAAGTTTATTGGATTGTCAATGTTTGGTTCGTTTTATTGCTAGACTACAAAATCACAACAATGATGACTCAATCATAAATAATGCACAGTGTATCATCACCTCGGCCAGTAAATATTGGAACTCCTCGATCAGGGTCATTTTCTGGGGTGCCTTTGATGTCTGTGTGGTGGAGTTCATTGATGTTGGCTTCTTTTTACTCTTGTAGAAATGGCATTCAAACTGTATTGGGGTTATTCGTGCGTGCTGGCACTGAGGCAAAAAGCAAACTAATAAACAACGTAACCTGCACTGTTTACAAATGCAGTGCATCCTGGGAAACTATAAAATTCCAGCAGCCAGTGAAAGTATTGCCATGAAAAAGAAGATGAAAAATACACTGTCCACAAAAACACAAATAAACACTGACTTAAACCTTTATTATTAATATGCAGTACAGTTTTCGATCTTTTCCAGGCTGAAATAGACAACGGTCAGTAAACATTTACTTCGTTTCAGTTTTGTGTGAAGAAAGATTTGTGTGAAGAAAGGTTGAGTCGTCTCTTCACGTCTGGCAGGGATTTCCAGTCCTCTACTACATTTTCTCCACCTATGCTCACATCTTAAACATCCACCTCCGTCTCGCCACCTCACTTTATCTCACGTTGCCAAACTCAGACCCCTGCAAATGATGTGTTGGATGGCTATCTTAGTGCAGCTCAGAGACTCTCTCGTTCTTTCTGTATCTCACTATTATTCTCTCCCTATCTCACTCTCTCATTCCGTCTCTCCTCCTTATTCTCTGTCGTTCTCATTCTCTAGCTTACCCTTTTCCTCTCTCTCCATTCTCTCTCTCTGTCTCACTCTCATTCTCTAACACACTCTCCTTCTCTCTCTCTATCTGGCTCTCTTCCTTTTCCCTCGCAGCTGTGATGAAAGGATACAGAGGAACTAAGACAGTGACTGCTTTCAAGGCTTTGGGTGGCTGAAATCGCTTTACCATTAGTGCTGCACACTGTAACTTCAAACGGAGTTCTGAGACCAAACTGCCTGGGCGGAGGTGATGTAGAGAGGGGTAGACAGACGTGTTTCACAGGATCTGTGGCAATGGCAACCTGCTGGGAGTGTGTGTTACAGGCGCATGAACCTCCCCACCCCACCACACCACACACACACACACACACACACACATGCTCCCTCATGCTCTCAGAGTTAAAACAGCCTGGTCTCACAAAAATACCTTTTTTCTCCAGTGCTTCCTGAAACCATTAAGATGGTCTTGAAGATGCAAAAACACAGTATTATGAGAAATGTCAGATTCAAGTTTCATGCTTCATTTTAAGTGCTTTGAAAAATATTGCATGGAGTGGTTGTAAGGATGGGAGGTGCTTTGGGTAAATGAACACACAGTACCCACTTTATCAGAACCACGCACCTAACACGTCCTTTCTGGCCATTAGGTAGATTATGTGCAGGCATTTTAAAGGTGTGCAAATCTCTCAGCTCATCCTAGTTCATCTCTTGCTATGTGGCTATGTGGTATCACACTACATAGTATTAGTTTACAAGGCAACAACAGTACTGCTGTAGCTTTTACACGTTACAGTCCCAGCAGTCTTGTGTGAGGTCTCACACCCAAAACCATCCAGCCACCAAACAAACAACAGCCACACGGGTAACCATGGTGTTGTGTCGATGGAATTAGCATCCGAGCACCTAATTACTTTGGTAAGCACTACATGAAAAGAAAAACTTGTGCCAAGAGTGAGCTTCAAGAAAGAGTTTTATCTCAATTCAAACGTTACGTTCCTCTCCTTGTTCCTGTAACTCTAATAACATGTTGCTCCATGACCCCTAGTCTTTCAACACCCGACATTTACCAAAGAAAATCTATCGAAACTACAGGTCATAACGGCGTGGCAGATCAGGCCATACCATATCTAACAAAATAGGGGTGTGCTATAACATAAATGAACATTAGCCATCAAAAACACGTGTGTTTATACATATACATATGGTAAAACATGGAGTACTCTCTCTAACTCTACATGGTATTGCTTGAAAATGTTTTTAAGAACGTTTTTGTGTACAGCATATCATTCCGAGAGTACACTGCCGGGTTATATATCTTTAATGTACTATACAGGTGGAGTGCAGATCCATGTTAACCCATTTAATCCATGTAGTCATGGCATCGATCAGTTCTTTTTCTCAAGAGGTTTTTATATTCAACCTTTGCATAGTAAAAACCCTCAGCACTGAACTGACTGAGCATTTGGGTTCACTGTGGGTTAAAGGTAATTTAACCCTGGATATTTTACTGTGGGTTAAAAGGTAATTTAACCCTGGATATTTTACTGTGCATGCTCAATTAATGTCTGGGAGCAGAAGGCCTCATGTGCTATCAGATTCCTGATCTGTTTTATGGTGAACGTAAGCAGCAGAAAAACAGATCTGAGATCAGCCCTCCTTCTCTGAGGCGCTCCATAAATAGCTGCCCAATGCCATTAGAGGGAAATCCATCTTCATAGTGGATTCACATGTTACGCTTGAGTGATTTCAGATGAGTGTTCCTAATCCTTTCTCTTCCTCCGCGTTCTACCTCCAGAGCACGGCACGGGCCGAGATGCTGCCGATCCCAGCGCTCTCCGACCTCACCACACCTGGACGCCTCCGGAGATGCTGTGTGTCATGTCAGAATACAATCCCCGTAGAATTCGTCGTTCAGATATGTACTGGTGCATGGACGAAAAAGTTCTCTTAAATCGTTAAAAAAAAAACACCTGGGAAAAAAAGAACAACAACAGGTGGTTTGACAGATGTAAGTAGTAAATATTCATGATGGGTTGGGTCCGCCCACTCACAGTCATGTTTCCCCCTGACCCCTCTGTCAGGTTGCAGAAACATTATGCTAGTTTGGTATTGTTATTGTTTTTGGGAGGGGTTACAGAGCCTCCACCCTCAGTCACTCCCACTCTCTCTGTAATTATTCACCCACTTGTTCGACATTTCACTAATCTTCCCACAGACTGTAAAACTGGAATAAAAGTACAAGTTATCACTAACTCCTAGACAGTGCTGATGGAGTGAGGAAGTGAGGGATGGATGGATGGATGGATGGATGGATGGATGGATGGATGAATGGATGGATGGATATAGTTTTTTGGTTCTCTCCCTTGGGCACGTTGCAGTGGTTATGGTTTTGATTGTAATTTGTAAAGACACACAGCGTGCTGGCATGCAGTCACACAGACTGTCATGTCAACAGTTTCCTTAGTGTTGCATTGTTTTGGTTGGATTTTTAAAATAGTTTTGGCTGAGGGGCAAATGTGTTTGAGAGTAATATACTGTACATTTTGATAAACTATATCCAGACTACGGGGTTTTACATAATCTTAACTGAGAGAGTGAGTTCAAAGTAATATTCACTTTACCATGCCAGCACGATAGTTATCCTTTGACCCATTTGGAGAACTCAAAAAGGTCATTATTGGAGAAGTATGAGGGGTAGAACTATCAGTAATGACACTACCCAACACCAGTGTGTCAGAACCACCTTCATCAGCTCTAGTAGGTACATGCCCCAACAGACATAAGGAAGACCTCTCCTTACAGAAAAGACAAACTCAGTGTTTATGTGTGTGGCTACACACTGCCACTCTAAAACAGAACTTCTGTTCCACACGGAAAGGTCTGGGCGAGGTCAGACCCCGAGACCTGTGTCCAACTGGACTTGAGCAGATCCCACACGAGTGCACATTCAACACTCTAGGTGATGTGCATAGATTTGAGTTTCCGATCTTTCTCTTCATCTAAATGAAACACGCTTTTGCATAGAGAATTAGAAGGGATTTTGTTCTGTAAGAGCATAATCCACCTTCCACTGGGCATTGAAAATGAACTAAAACAAATGTGCTCATTTCTGCTGTTTCTCCATTATTTATGCTGTTTGAATGTCTCTTGTAAAGCTCAGAATAAGAGACTTAGCAAAGAATGAGCCGAGAAGCAAGAAGCTTCACAGCTGCCTTTAAACCAATTATAAATAAGCTGATTTAGACATGAAGTTACCATCTTGCAATATGTATTGAAGGACTTACAAATCAAGCACATGTTAACTTTAAAATGAATTTGAATTAAATGTAGATAAACCACACATTAACATATGACCATACTGTATAAAGCTTGGGCAACATTATGTCAAATGCTTTTTCTTGGCATGCAACAACTTTATTTGTTTAGAAATCAACTTGTCACAATTTATTTTTCACAATGCCTTTTTATAAGGATAATCAGATAAATTAGTAACCTTTATGTGAGAGGCTGAACAAGCCAGTTTCTAAGCTATATTTAAAATATCAGGACTTTATTTATTGCAGAAGGATAATACAGCCATAATGAAATGATTATTTTCTGCAACACAGTACAATAATTTAGGTAAATGTGAGTGTTAATTATTGTTCAAGGCAACTTTGTGGTGCCCAATTATAACACCACTGTCATGAAGCTTAACAACAATTTAATTTAATAAGAGAGTAATAAATGAAGCAGAATTATCATGGAGATATGACCCAAAGGTGACGCATAATGATGAGACCGTTTGGTGTCATAACCACCAACCTTTCAAAGAAAAAAAATGGCAAGAAATGTTTGAGACAATATATAAGAATATTCAGTAATAATTACCATATATATTTAGTTCATTTACAGCTTTAAAAACAGAATAATTAACATGATAAGAATCGCTAAATATAAGTTTTGTTGGCACAGCAACTTTGTTTTATGCTTGCACCTGTGTGTGTGCGTGTGTGTGGGTGTGTTTGTGTGTGTGGGAGTGAGTGTGTGTGTGTGTGTGTGTGTGTGTGTGTGTGTGTGTGTGTGTGTGTGTGTGTGTGTGTGTGTGTGTATGAGCTCACATGCCCTGCAGCGTTGATCCATTCACGTTTGAAGCCCCTTGCTTTGAAAGAGAGGCCTGGAAATGCGCCATCAAAAACTCAGTCCCACAGTCAGCAAAGTTGAGATCAGCAAAGTGTGATCTGCCGTTGGCCTGGTTCACGTCCGATAAAAGAGCCTGACGCACACCGTTTGAGGAACACACGCACCAAAGGCCTAGACCGCGTTAGACTGCCGCGTAGCCGCAAAGGCTCTCGCAGAAGATCAGGCGAAACGTGAAACGCTGAAGGAAACGGATTCTGATTCTTCCGTTCAGTCGGGAATGGCAGCGCTCGGCAGCTCAGTGAAGTCACGCTGCTGCGAGCCTTTACTGTTTTACAGCAGGGAAACACGGCGAGATCTATAGGCTGACATATTGATTTGTGGCAAATCTCTGCTAGCACGTTTACAGTATAAAGGGATTTTAAAGAGTACCTTTACGATTTACGTGCTTTCTCTGGGTTTTGCCACACCCTGGCTTTTAATAAGACAGTTATTTGATTGGTTCCATGAGCACAGCAGCTGGAGAGGTTAATTGTCCTTAGGTTGCAGACCCGAGACAGGCCTGCTGGGTTCACCATTCACCACATTTACCTTCAGTACTGCTCAGTTGTGTAGCCCAGTACCAACACAGTTATTTGCATCACCACATATAATTTGGCCAATAAGTACTCTTGAGTTTCCTTGTTTTCCTTGTCCCTTGTTTAAGCTTGAGTTTCTCCAAGTTTTTCCTAATCTGCATAAACGCGCGCGGGAGTGTGTGTGGTCAGAGGCATCGGCTGGTCCTCCTGGCTCCCCGTCTGGCAGGTCACAGCGTGTGGGCGCTAGCTGGCCTCATGCTGCTCTGTGGTCGCTGTTTGACCAGCGAAACTCCATATGCAGCAGCCACATAGCTGCTGTCAGGGCGAGTCAGGAAGCCGTAGGATAATGAACCGAAAGGAAGCAGCGAGTTCAGGACGACAAACTGTGTGGCGAACTGACACAACAGGATAAACAACGCAGAACTAATAACTTGGAGCTTGTGAAGACGGCTTGCGCTTCGGCCGATGTTTGAAACGAGTTTCGATTAGCAACAGTACGACTTTTAATGCAGTTAAACACTTTTAACACAGTTTTTGCAAGGAGTGAAATGACGGTGTAATTTGGCTACATATTCTGGAGCACAAGGCGTGTTTGCCAGCCACTGTATTTTCTTACATCGCAGTATAACAGATGTAGTTCTTTCCAGTTCTTTGATTATGCAACCCCACCCCCAAAGGCCATAGAGGAGGTAATACGATTTGGGGTAAATAAATAAGTAAAATCTAAGTAGCCCCCCCCCCCCACCCCTCCACCTCCCTCCAATCAAAACCAGCTTTACTCCCACACATTTCTTTGGCACAAACAAACTCTAAAGGCTTTTGGCAACACAACCTTATCCAGTGATGCCTGCTCTTGGGTTCCTACGCCTCATGGGTTATTAAAAGTAGTTCCAGGCAGTAATACCCACACTGCCCCTGGAAGCAGGCTGCCTAATGAGCTCCAGAGGTCAGAGGTCAGACATTTGCACCCCTCTTCCCCCACTTGTGCAGCGGCCGCTAGCGTGCTCAGGTGAGAGGGGGTGCGCTACCAGCCTGTTTCCTCCTGGCCTGAAGTGCAACTACATCAGGGCCCACAATGCGACCCCAACAGTGTAATACATTTTGCATCGGCCTTGTCTCCTGTAGCGTAATTCTTATTAATTCCCACCGCCAAAGTCTTATGAAATAAGTGCCGCTGCATTCATCTCGAAGGCGGCTATATCTCTCAGCCTCCAATTCTGATGGAGGCTGGGGAGAGGGCCTTCTGAGATTGCAGCAGCAAAAATTTATGAAGTTTTCTTTGGTTGGTGTGCCGCCCCCCCAGGTCAGACGGCTAGCCTGTCATGGTAGCTGGCCTCAGTCTGCTCTGGGTTCAGCGCAGTGTTCTTGATTTAACAAATAAAACACAGCCTACGCCTACGGTCTGCGCCAAATTAATGTTTTCTTCTAAAAATAAGAACCCGTCTTTAACACCTTTATTTGCTTTTAGATTTCCCACCTTGACTTTTTCCCTGAATTAATTTAGATATTCTATCATTTTGGGTTGTTTATTTTTGTGAAGATTTCAGTTTTTTTTAGATGCATTTAAAATATGAAGTTATAATTCAGTTTGTGGGACTGCAGGGCTATAAAGGTTGCTATAGCTTGAGTTGCAAGTGGGTCATCACCCAGTCTGCAGCTCCGGTCCAGACTATACTCTGGACTCTGGATCCGAGATCCAGTCTGAAGCATCAGGCCATTCCAGCGCACATTCTCTAGAAAAAGGTGTCTGCTCGTCCTTGGGAATGCAGCTCCTGCCACGGAGAGGCACTATTAATTGTGAGGCACTGCAATTATTTACAGGGAAATGGTCATTATGAAAGGCCAGGAGTGGTGTGGGTGGTGTAATTGCAGGCCTTGGCCTCCTGTCTGAGCCTCCCTCTGACCCCACATCACCACCTCCCTGCCTCCATCAATTCTGAGGTGCACGTCGAACATTCTCCCACTCCAGAAACAGCCACTCTTGACACGTTTCCCCGTCTAAACATGACCTCTTACATGCAGTTCCACGGGATTATATGTGGAGTTGTGCGCAGGGCTTTGAGATAATGCGATTACCTTCTGATGTTACAAAATACACGTGAGGTCGCCCTTACTGGGGCTGCGTTCTGATTCCATATACCACTTGAGATATAAACTTCACTTGTGGACTTTTGTATGGTCAAGTCAAATTTGTTTGTGTAGTGCTTTTTACAACACATTGTCACAAAGCAGCTTTACATATACATTATATGGGTCCAGATGCCCGATAAGCAAGCTGGAGGTAACAGTGGAAGATCCCTGAGTGAGTTTAAGGAAAGAAACCTCGGGAGCAGCAGGGGTCAAGAGGGAATCCGTCCTCGACTACGCGGTCTAGCCAGTAACCGGTCCAAATCCAAGAAGCCACTTCAGTATAGATCTGGAAGCGCATTTTCTCCTGTGGGTTGTGGTGGGCGGGGCTGTTTCTGGGACGGCAACACGGAGTGGGCGAGACTGTTTCTGGGATGGCAGTATTGGTTCATCTACTGGTAGAACTACGAAGGGTGTTCCTGTAGTTAACCTGGTAGAGCAGGTAAAACTGCTAACAACACCAACACCACCGAGCTCATGGGCTTCACAGCGGAGCACTCTTACTGTTATTGTGGGAAATGTGTTGCACTGGATAAGGGAATCTGCCACACAATGTAAACAAACCAGCCGGGGGTTGTGCTTTGGCCAGATGATTACCTGTTTCAGATGTTTTTGGTGGGTAAAAACAGTAAGGACTGAACACTGTTGGTCTTTCCTCCCCCCTCCTCTGTCATCTGCAAGCGCTCGGAGAGTGATTTCACTGCAAACATCACGGAGCTTAGCAAATACGCGAGGCCTGGGTGAAGTGTAAGATAGCATCGAGTGTCTACACCTTTGAAATGAGACGTATGTGAGGTTGGTCCGAAGACCACCCACCCGTAGCTCCACCAAACAGCCTGTGCACGGAGGCTTAAAAGCTCAAGGAGTCCATATTAGATTTTAGAGTGGATCCTCCCACATTGCAGGGAGAGACATTGCGTGACTGAATTTCCGAAGACCCCTCGTGTCTTTCAAATTCAGACCGGGGCTTGAACCGTGGCCTTGGCTACTTGGATAGGCATGACACGGCCATGACAGAGAATTGCATCAACCAACCAGGCTGAGTGGCTGAATATAAGGGCAAAGCCAGGCCTTAGATTGTCTCCATAGGAACCGCAGTTGTAGAGATTAAGATAAGAATGTTACTCCAGCCTGCCCCGGGGGCCGTACTGAGTTCAGGATTTTGCATCACGCTCCAAGTTGAAGTGCAACTTAAGGGAGCCTTAATGGAATTATTCCTGCCCTTTCTGTGCTGTTATGCTTCCGTTATCGCGTGTATAAAATACTTTATTTTAAAGGTAGAAAAGCCTTCATAAAGCAGTGCCCGTGAACCCTGCACAAAACTGTGGTATTTGTGTTAAAATGTGAGTTTAAATGTGTGTGGGTGTGAGAGAGTAATTTCAAGCCACTGAGACTGACTACCGTATATTTGACGGATAAAACTGATAGAATTCTCAAAGGAAAGGTCTCTTTAATTTGTGTGTCCTGTGTCTCACGGTCAAAACTCTAGTGCCTCTGCTCCACGTATTCGCTCCAAACATCTTGAAGAAATCTCAGCTCTCTCGTTTGTGCCGCATCTCTTCTCAAGCTGTCCTCAAGAATAGATCCCAGGAGCTGCCTGCCTAACATATGGTGTCCAGCATTGTTATTCTGAAGTAAAACTCGGATCACAATGCATATTCATTTGTTCTTTCTTTGTTTCTTTTTCCTTCATCTTGCGTTGTTGCTGTTGCAGGCATCCTTTCGGGCGCTCAGGTGTGGCTGGGGTTATGTGGGAGCGTGGTTTCCGGGTCGCACACTCTCCCGCAGACAGCTGTGCCTCCTCCGCGGCACCGTGGTCGTATCGCACTTAAACTCCACGAGGGAGAAACCGCCTGTGACGTTCAGCACTTGGTTACACAGCGGTTACAGCTAAACGCAACGCCAGCTGTGACACGGCAACGGGGTGTCAGCCGCTGGATGGAAAATTGGAACTATATATATATATATATATATATATATATATATATATATATATATATATATATATATATATATATATATATTTATTCAGACAATTGGTACACAAGTGGTAACACCTTATGTACAGCAGAGTAAATTACTGATGGGTGTTGTTCCTGATTAACAAATATAAAATAGGAAAAATCAACAGCAACGTTTTTTTTGTTTTGTGTAGAGTCTCCGGTCTAATTAGAAAAAAACTTGAACTAGCTGAACAATAAGAAGTGACGCGTAAATAAAATATTTTCCGAACATACGCAGCTGCGGACTCTGTGAGGACGTTTCCTTTGTGCGTAGCTGATGCGGTTTGCTGTCACCCTACTTCAGGTTATTGAAGCTCATCTTACTGCAGCAAATAAACTTTCATTATTTACCATCTGTGCTGCCATTAAATGCACGATAGCTAGGTGCTTGCAATCGGCACAGTGACTAAGCTTGTCCCGACTAAAGAATTTGAGAGCAGAATTCAGCCGGGCTAAACCAAGCATTCTGCACCGCACTACAAGCTCGATAAAATTTATCTGTACTGCGCTTTTCAAAATAGATATTGGCACAAAAAAATCTTAAGGCCCGAAGCCCTGAGAAGATATAGTAAAAGTGAACACTTGCTGAGGGAGAAGATAAGGCCTAAAGCACTATGAAGGTGAAACGTTATATGACGCTCTGTGTGGATTAAGAGATAGCCTATACATGCTGTAGAAGTGTTTATGTTCAATTAACTCCTTCAGAATTCATCTGAGCTCAGTGTTTTTTTGTGTACGACCAGCCACTATCTAGCAAGTGTTGTATCTTCTACTTTTGTGTGAAAGTGTATGAAGGGTTGGTCACAAACCAGCACACAAGCTAACCTAACCTTAACTTGACTTCCATATGGGATTCATGTGAATATGACATCTAGACGTGAGGACAGTTATCAGATCCAGTTGTAAGGCATATATGTGTTCAGTATCAATCTCTTCATAGGCATTTATGTTTATAAGCATTTGACACAAATAGGGGTCACACTTTCATCAGTGTTTCAGCCATCTCAAATGCTCAGTGTGTACTAATCCAGTGGTCACAGTGATCTGCTGCATAGGATTCATTGTGTGGTTACGACAGTCCCCAGTATATACTGCAGTATATACTGCAAGTGTTCACTCTGTGGTTTCACCAGTCTCCAGTGTTCACTCTGTGGTTTCACCAGTCTCCAGTGTTCACTCTGTGCTTATACCATACTCCAGTGTTCACTCTGTGGTTTCACCAGTCTCCAGTGTTCATTCTGTGGTTTCACCAGTCTCCAGTGTTCATTCTGTGGTTACACCAGTCTCCAGTGTTCATTCTGTGGTTACACCAGTCTCCAGTGTTAACTCTGTGGTTTCACCAGTCTCCAGTGTTCACTCTGTAGTTACACCAGTCTCCCGTGTTGACTCTGTGGTTACGCCAGTCTCCAGTGTTCACTCTGTGGTTACACCAGTCTCCAGTGTTCATTCTGTGGTTACACCAGTCTCCAGTATTCACTCTGTGGTTTCACCAGTCTCCAGTGTTCATTCTGTGGTTTCACCAGTCTCCAGTGTTAACTCTGTGGTTTCACCAGTCTCCAGTGTTCATTCTGTGGTTACACCAGTCTCCAGTGTTAACTCTGTGGTTTCACCAGTCTCCAGTGTTCACTCTGTAGTTACACCAGTCTCCCGTGTTCACTCTGTGGTTACGCCAGTCCACAGTGTTCACTCTGTGGTTACATCAGTCCCATGTTCACTCTGTGGTTACACCAGTCCCATGTTCACTCTGTGGTTTCACTAGTCTCCAGTGTTCACTCTGTGGTTACACCAGTCCACAGTGATCACTCTGTGGTTACACCAGTCCACAGTGTTCACTCTGTGGTTACACCAGTCCACAGTGTTCACTCTGTGGTTTCACTAGTCTCCAGAGTTCACTCTGTGGTTACACCAGTCCACAGTGTTCACTCTGTGGTTACACCAGTCCAGTGTTCACTCTGTGGTTTCACCAGTCTCCAGTGTTCACTCTGTGGTTTCACCAGTCTCCAGTGTTCACTCTGTGGTTTCACCAGTCCACAGTGTTCACTCTGTGGTTTCACCAGTCTCCAGTGTTCACTCTGTGCTCACACCAGTCTCCAGGGTTCACTCTTTGGGAACACTACTTCTTTTCGAGCTGTAATTATAAAATCTGCTGGTGACTTTGCCTTGACTGATGAGGTCAGTACAGAATGCATTTCACTCAGCACAGGAGTCTCAAATTTCAGCATTGTGTACTGGTAGGTAAGAACGTTTTCCTCAGTATGTTTCAACACTCTGAATGTAGCCTACCAAGATTTAGAGGTAACACTTTGCATTAAGTGTTTATTTACATGAAGTAATGCATTAGTTAACATGAACAACACATGAAGTAACACATTAACAATAATTAACTAACGTTTAGTAGACATGTAACAGTTGAGGCTCCTGTTTTGACCCTTTGTTGCTTGCACCTTTTTTGGTGCGACCTTAAAGGAATGTATTACATTGTACTGATTTACCTACATAAGTAATGGCTAACTTGGAAATATCCAGAATCTATCAGCATAGGAACTGAAGTGTGTAAAAACAGTTTTTAGCTCTTTAGTCCCTTTTGCTCCAAACTAAAACACTAAAGCTCTAAAAAGGTGCGAGCAACAAAGAGCCAAAACAAAGAACCCCCCCCCCCCCCCCCACACACACACACACATGTTGTGTGGCATGCATCAGCAATCTAGCAGTACCAGACTACTTGTCTTTGACAATTTTCTGTAGTTCTAGGGCTGTATAGTTTTTTTTTACCTCTAGCAAAGGGAATCCTCAAGAGGACAAGCGGCTGGAGGGGGTTGTTTGTCAGTTTGGTGGTAATTTAGTCCAGGTGATGGTATTGACCGTAAACCGGAGCTCCACACTGTAGGCCTGTGGCTTTAGACAGTACATAATTGGGCCAGTGTGAACCCAGGTAGTCTAAACATAAATCTTAGCGACCATGTCCCTGCGTTACTAAGCGCCTACAGGCATGGATCTCCTGTTGAAAGACTCTGGCCCTTGGGGCGAAACAATGTGTGAGGATCTATCGCCCATAATTAGCTAATTCAATTGGTTTCGTTAATTAAAGGTGCCACTAAATCCATTCGATGTTGCCGAATCTGTTTGCCTGAGGGTGATTGTATTAGTTTCCTGCAGTTCTGGGACCTCAAGGAAATGCTTGGATCATTTAGCAGGAACGTAGATCCCTGGAGAGCTACGAATGCCTCACTTGGATCATCTTCCTCCACACATCCAGAAATCTGAGTTCACAGCACATATAGTCAACACCAGTGCTCTATGAGATCACTAAGGTTTTTTAGGTACACTTACCAATGAGTTCTGAAATCGGTAGTCACAACTGTCACCATATTCAAAAGTCGTGACAGTCATATTGTTTGATGTTTATCTCTTAGATGCAATTTGTTCACCAGAAGAAAGATGCAGGGTTTAACACAAAGCAACAAATCTATTTTAGCATGTGGGGAGAAATAAATGAGTTGCAAAAAGAGGTGTTGAACATCAACAGAATCTCTACAAAAGTGAAGAAGGAGGTGATCTGGTGACAGAAGACACTCTGCACTGGCATCATCGCCTCGTATCTCAGCGTACTGGTAACAGTCAGGCTGTAGGCCGCACGATAGCTGCCTCGCGTCCTCCAGTCCGCTCAGTATCCATCCAATCACGATGACCCCTCCGTTGGCCACGCCTTTAAATCCAACGCAAACTAAATTCCATTCCGCCCTGGTGCACGTGATGTCTAGTGATGGAGCACGGCTGTTTCTGCACCCGATATGCAGCTCTGCAGGTGATTGGCTGGGAGTGTGAGCGGAATGCCGATCTGACCACACAAGCTGCTCAGCGCCAGGCGGACGTCGCCCGGATCTGCCATTGTTAACCTGTCCAAGCACGGGAAGGGCTGAGAGGACAAAAAATTTTGGGATGCTGCCAAGGCCGCACTTGTACTCCTTGATTGCACAGAATGCTAATCGCTATCAGTTGTTTGAATGCTAATTGCTAGAATATGCTATCAGTTGTTTGAATGCTAATCGCTAGAATATGCTATCAGTTGTTGGGCTTCAACAGCAGTCATCAAAGACTTTATTTTCTCTGTCCCCTGCTCTCCCACTGCCTCTATCTCTCTCCTTTCTTTCTCTCTCTAATCCCCCTCTAACTATCTCTCGATGCCTCTTCCATCTGTATTTTTCTGTCCCTGTTTTTCTATATATACTTTCTCTATATACTGTATCTATTCTCTTCATTTTTTCTACCCCATTTCTCTCTCTCTCTCTCTCTCTCTCTCTCTCTCTCTCTCTCTCTCTGTCTTTCTCACCTCATCTTCCCTTTCCTTCCGTGTCTTCTCTTTACGGTTAGTCTGGCCAGTCCGTTTGGCTGTGCTCTCTACTCCGGATCCCCAGAGCTCATTTCATTCTTTGACACAATGGCACTGATTAAAAGAGCAAAAGTGATGGCCACAGGCTCTGCTTTCTCTCTCTTTATCTATCCCTCTCTCTTCTTTCCATCTCTCTATCTCTCCCTCCCTCTCTGTCTCCTTCCTCTCTTCTTTTCTCTATCCCTCCTTCCCTTTTGCCCCCTCTCACTACCTCTCCCTGACTGGTCTACCCTGTTGCCCCATGTCATTTCTGCTCGGAGACATCGGCTTGGGCTGATTCTTGGATCAGAATGGACAACTAGGCATGTATATAAAAGAGCTACAATACCTCTGTAGAAAGCTGTTCATGGAAATGACAATAGTGAAAACGATTATTCTGTGAAGAACCAGGATGTTTGGCATATATGATTTCTGTGCACTAAACCAGCTAGACATACACACAGTATGTGGTTCCTTTCCTTGTGTACAAGTTTTATAGTGTGTAAAAAGCCCCCAGCCAAAACTATCTTTATAAAGAAAAGGACAAATCCGTTTTTTTCATGTAAATCAGAGCAGGGACTGTGCAGTGGACTGACCAGACTCTGTTTTTCAACTAATTAGAGGAATGAAGGGAAATTGATTTTGGCCATTTGGTCTCCCCCGAGCTGAAAAACAGCTTTGAAAGACTGTCTCATCACATACAAAGTCCAAATCCTTCCTTTGTGTGTGTGTGTGTGTGTGTGTGTGTGTGTGGGTACGTGTGTGGCTGCTACCTGAGCTTTTGACCTAACAGCACGAATCACAGACACTGCTGCAGCAAAGTCCGCTATAAGGCGGACAAGCCGTCTGTAGAACGGACTAGTCCCCTGTGGAGACGAGGACAGGAAACTTCCTCTCGACTGACGTCGAACCTTGAATCACTAATGTCTTCAGAACAATTGCATGGAGCCTCTTCAGGGAAAGAAAAATGGTCGTTACGTGAGGAGGTTCCTTGGTGCAAATCCTGAGATAAACCATTTCACTTCACATAGTCCCCATGCTATAAATCTTTCATGCCTTGTATGGACCGTCCCCTTCTTCTCTCTTTCACAGTGCAAACAAGCAGTGCTGTGCTTGATTCCTGTGGGGCGTAACCCCCTGTGCACCTTTCACTGTTGAATACTGTATACAGAACATCACATGGACCAGCAGTAAACTACCTGCAAGAGAAACGCAGACAGTCTAACAACTTAGATTTGTATCTCAAATGGAAGAAAGCAACTGAAAATGCATTCTACTCAGGATACACTCAGAGCAACTTTGTGGTTTTGGAAAAGCTATGCAGTATACATGTTAGAGTTTTAGAGACTTAGTCCCAAGTAATTCACTATTTAACAATACCAACTCATCCCAACATATAGTCTATTTAACAGCAACTGTTGAGGATGCAATTGGAGTGTTAGAACAGAGAAAACATTATAATAGACAATGCATGGTTAATCAAAAAACTGGAGTTTCAGGTTTGCCAAATGAAACTATTTGAAGGAATGATCACCTTATTCTACCACTGCAGAGCTATGTCATAATGCGAATACTCTAACTGATCTAACAAATTGACATGTTTAGGCTTTCGAGCTGTTTGCTTGCTGCGTTCTTTGCCAATAGCCTCCTGTGCACAATCTACAGCTGGGAGAAGTCAACACACTTGGATCCAGACAGATGGCTCTGTTTGGAAGTCTCTCCAGTTCCTTTCCAAGCAGACGCAGAAAGCTTGCTGGACTAGCCTTCCTGGCCAGCTCAGATCACTGCAGAGTAGTGGGGAGGCCAGGGGGCCTGAAACCCAAAGGCAACTTTGAGCTTGAAATCCTCCCGCAGAAGTGTCCGTTCCTGCAGCTCTGATGCGGTGCGCGTGGGCACAGGGGTGGAGATTCTCCCTCAGTCTCTCTACCCAATGGGAGAGGGCAACCCCACTAATGAAAGAATTTCCATCTCAATTTAAATCAACATTTCAATTTGGACCCTTTCTCTAAATCCGCTAATAATATAAAAGAAGGGTTCTCCAAGACACTCTGCTGGTGCTTGTGGGATGCAAAGGACGATCTTGCACACCATTGACTTTATCACCCGTGCTAATGGACACTCTCCGTCTCCTGATGTAGTTTCCATTTTGCCCAGCTGATCTCGGGGCGAATTCACCGGAATCGCAATGAGCGTAGGTGATTTTGTTGGGTTTCAAAGGAATTAAGTTGTAAGAGGAAGCTACAACAGGCAACCCTGCCCTGAACCTTAACCTCACAGTTCATCGCAATTCCCAGAGGGATTTGGCTTGCAAGGCACGTTTGCACACGTGAATCTACATGCACACCTGCCTCCGCGTGTCTGGGGCGTACGGCCTCTCGCACATCAGCTGGAATCCCACATCCTGCCTTTCAAGCAGATACACTTTGACTTCTGTGACCTCTGTGACCTAAGATGGCGTTGGTGCAGCAGACTACTTCGGCCTCCCAGAAGCACAGCGAGTTCATGCAGATTTGCTCGCTGTATAACGTGCCATGGGCGGAAAACATCTCCGTGTGTTATGGAAAGAGGAGTAGGGCGAGAGAATGAGCTGTGTGTTCTTGAGCCTCTGCAGACTCCGGCTTTGGTGGGGATTCTGTGAAAGTCGCTTCTTTCCAGAGACCGCACATGGAAAAGATCAGGGGACACAGTTGACCTTACTGAAGAACTAGCCAGGGTCACGGTCCAGGTATGTGTTTTAGCTGTTGATTGGTTGGTAAACAAGGTCATTCACAAGGAGGGGAGGAGCTTCACTGTGATAAAGCAGGGCTACACCGTTTTTTACTTTCATTGTCTACATTGTCTACATTGTTCAATGTAGAGAAAAAACAGGGCAGGTTATATCTAAGAACTTTATGGAATATGCTAGAATAAGCCACATAAATGACAGAGAACTGCTGAGTGTCCAGTCACCTGACATCTGTAATGATTTCCTGTCAAGAAACCAGAATTTATTACCCTGTAAGGAGGGCAGGCAGGACGAGAGCGTATTTTTAACAGAAAATGTACTAATAGCAGATAAATAGCGATTCACAGTTAAACACCATGCAACTCAAAACAAAGACGAGCAAGTAAAGTGACACACATGAACACTTAAATACACTGACGAACCCCTTTATATACACTGACACTAACGAGTGCACAAGTACAACATGTAACGATAACAGGACAAGAGACCGATGAAATGAGTAACGCACACAATACACACAGGACCGCCCGAGGGAAGAGTCAGGGACAGAACCTGACACTGTTGGAGAATATGTTGCGTCATTGGCTTTTAATTCATAATAAATCTAAATTAAGCATTTCACAAAAAGACTTCAATTCAAACATTAAAGCAATTGATTATTGACACCAAACGCACTGTTTTGTTCTCCCACCACACCATACTGTGTAAACAACACCATGAGAGGACAACGGCCAAGGGACACAGATCATTATCGTGCCAGAGTCTCCTACACTGCTTCCAGTGTATTATTTACTCAGCCAATTACACCACTGCACTGCATCTGTTTAAGGCCAGTTTATTGGTCTCTGTTTCACTCTCTCTGCAGTCCCTTATGCCCTCCCACAGAACAAGGTATGGGACAGGACTTGTGGTATCCATGGAGATGTCTCCTTGGGCTGCCTTTGCAGTTTCTGCCATGTCCATATGGCTCTCTTGGTAATTATTTGCTTGAAACATTTACAGGTGCACTTGCGAACACATGGTGGCTTTTATATGTTTAAAATATTCCTGGTAGACAGATTTCAAAATTTGAAATGGGAATAGCATTTTAAATATAGCATAGTTTCTTTTAAAATCAGAGGTCTCATGAAGTGTCTGTAATATGTCTTAATATAAAGCAGTAACTAAGAGTGATTAACTCACCCGGCGGTGTGTAGTACATCAGAGTGGTGTTTATGAGTGGTGTTTATGAGTGGTGTTTATGTGTGGTGTTTATGTGTGGTGTTTATGAGTGGTGTTTATGAGTGGTGTTTATGTGTGGTGTTTATGAGGACTCATTACTGTCTTTTGTGAAGCTGCATATTGCACTGCCAACACAGTACTATTAAATAAGCAGCAAACCTGTCACCGACCTGTAGAATATTTAAGACCAGGAGCTTGCATTAGGAGCAGTAAACGTTGAAACCTGCAGAGCAGAGACAGCCCAGGGGTCAGAGGCCACGCCCCTCTGAGGGCGGGGGTGAAAAGTCGGCATGATGATGTGGCAATTTACTGTCCACAGGATCACCGAATGACCCAATGCAAATGCCAAATGAGCAAAGCCATGCAGGGGACAGGGCAGTGTGGTCAAGGGTTAATTACCCACAATGCACCAGGGGAGAACATTCTCTGTGCCTTTGCAAGGGGAACATTAGACTGGTGCAAAGGTACAACTTGCATGCACTTAGATGCAGAATAATTCAGTTATACAGCTCACCTTTTCCTGATCCTGGAAGAACCCTGTCTCCAACACACCAGACTCACAGGTTAGCTAATAAGCCCTTAATGTGGTTAGAATTAATGCACCGAATACATAAACCACTAAACTGTAGCATATAGCACAGACACTTCAGGACACTGTAGTTCATAGTAATAACTAATAATGTTGTACCTGCTCTACTGGTAATTTTAACTCGAGGTGAAAATGAAAGCCTAATAGGTGATTAAATGGTTCCGCGTATGATTTAACGTTCATGATAGATTAGGCATTGTTAATATCATTCTTTTGTCAATGTTCTGAATCACTAAAGCCTGCTGTCAAAACCGTCTGCCCAAAATATCTTCCAATCGGGACCTGATTCTCAATCCAACACCCGTTGGCTGTCTAATTATTGGTAGAATTAAGAGAGATATATCATTCTGTGTGAATGAAGATAAGAAGGTGAAATCTGACACCATCCCATCATTTTGTAATGCGTGGTGTGAATTGCCATAGGCAGACTGTTAAACATTTCTGCTGGCGATGCTTTGCTAACTCAGACAGGCAGATGCTGTCTGTGTCGGAAACATAATGCCACTGGCACGCACATTACTTTTTATTTCCTTTTCAATTATGATTGCTTAAAAGAATCAATACGAGAGGCCTTAAGCTGAGAGAGCACGGTACAGTTCAGCCCTCTGCTGTGATGGTGTGTGGCTGGGTTGTTTGGAGAGAGTAAATCTTGGGCTTAATTAACAGAAACTCAATTTACTGCTTTTATCTTCTGTAATCATGTTAACCAACAAGGGGTCTGAAAGCTCATTAAGAGTATGGATTTTAATCAGTGACCTTGTTCAAGCCGGATAAATCACTGACACCCCACAAGTTGCCATTAAAGGTATAATCAAGATGGGTTTTTAAAAGGCTGAATCAAACGCAAATTGACCTACATTATCTATTTTGAGTTGTGACATAAAACACGCAGGACGGCATGATCAAAACAATCACATCGGCGAAACATGATGATCATGATGGAATCACTTTCATCTGATCTGCTGTGGAAACTGGGAGAATGATCATAGCCACAGCGACCTAAATGCTCCCAGTATGAGTGACTGGTACAATAATGGAATCCCAGTGTGAACAGTGGTGTATATGCTGTTTGAGTTTATTATTTTGGTAAAATTATGTTAATGTTAAAGAGCATTGGAACTAAATTGTTACTTGCATCCTTTTGGCTATCGCCAAAAGAGTTGCTTTGAGGGGAAAAGTTTATCTATACCTATCCTGGGTTTAGTAGTCAGTAATTCAAAATGTAAACACTATATTAACCAATTAGGAAATGCTTTAAAATAGGCACTACACCTATTTTCTACACTACAATGAAGTGCAAGATTGTGAGTGTGTTTATTTTTATTTTATTCTGGGTGGTGGGTGGTGTTACTGTTCAGTGTATTTCTGCATTCATTAGTCACGTTGTACATCTCCTTTCAGTGAGTCCATGGTAGTTAACGTTCGCAGCTCTGCACATCTGAGACACACCATTTTACCACGAGCATTAAGAGATTGGCTAACTTATGAAACGAGCACTGAGCTGGTTCTCGTGCGGGGCGGCAGATGCCTGCGCGTATCGATTCATTAAGAAACAGCGCAGGTCGTTCGTTATGTTCTGAATTTTAATTAGCAAACACCTGTTTTCTGTTTGATTTTACACCAATCAGAACATTTCCCTCAGCTCAGTTTCCTCAGTGAGGGACATTAATTAGCAATGACAGATACTGTTGATCTCATTAAACTGACAGTCCTCTTGTGAATCCAGATGACATGAAAGAAGTGATTGGAAACTGTTTTTTTTTTGTTTTTTTGTTTTTCTTTCTTCTTCAAGGAAGGATAAGACAGCATCTCCTGTCATGGCCACTGAGGGGATAAACTGCAACCAGCATAGCGAGGAATTCTAAGTAATTAAGCCAGTGGTAGTTTTAGATTTCTGAATCACACGTGTAGTTACTAAAACGCTGCAAGGCAGTCAATGCAGAAAGGAGGGCAGGGTTTAGGGGCTTTTTTTGCTGTGCACTACAGTATAATTACTATAGGCCCAAGTAGCACATAGCGTCTCATTACCAGACCAATATACACTCTGCTGCCCCCAAAACTTTCCATCCGTGATGCAGTTATATGACTGTACGTACACATTTTCAGTATGCAGCTGAGGAGATATTCCTGCACCCACCATAAAGGAATCACGATCATGTTATTTTTGATAGGCTCTCGGGGAAAGGGGAATAAATGGTGCTTTTGCACATGAGGCTAGATTTGCACATCTGTGTCACGTGCCATGGAGGACTACTAGATGCATGTAAACACACCCCCTTCTGATTTACAGGGTCAGCCCACTGCGTGCCTATGGGAAGAGTGGGTAGTCATTCAACTTTATGTGGGCCTCATAATGAAAATATAATGACAGCAATCCATCGTAAAATCCTGGCGCTGGTAAACAGATACCGCCTGGAAGTCACCTAAACACACGTGCCCGGGTTACTGAAGCTGCCATTCGGTGAGGGCATCTAAAGTTACTCATTCTAATGTAACTCATCTAATGTTACTCATTCTACTATTACTCATTCTAATGATACTCATCTAACGTTACTCATTCTAGGAATGTAATTATTAACTCCTCAGTGTTTGTTTTTTAGCTTTTAAAAATGAAATATATGTAATATGCTGAATATTACAGAAATTTGCTGAAAGCTTAAATTACATTTGCCAAATCATTCAAAACCAAAAATTGTTTATGAGAGGCTGACACATTTGTTGCATATCCTAGAGCGTCTACATATATTATTAGTATTCATGTAAATTCAGTATTAATACACATTCATTCATACTAATACACAGCAAAGCATATCAAATACTATTCATGCCATGTGAGGGCCAGTGTTGCCAGAGGATACTGTTAGAAGGTAAAGAAAACAAACTTCACGCTCAGAGTTTTCACCCATGCGTTAATTTGCTCATTGCCACCAACCAAACAGAAAATCGCAGTTTTATATCACTGATTGCAGAGCAGTTTTCATATTGCATCTGATTATTCCATGAACTCTGAAAGTTTTTTGTTCTTTACTGTGGTACCTTAAGATTCCTTAGGACAGCTTTATTTAAGGTGAAGCTTTGAGTTTTTGTCGGTAGTTGAACTAATCTCCTGAGGGAGCGGGAATTGGCAGTTCTTAACGCTTATCTCAGCTAGCTGCAGGTCACTGGCGTGAGGGAGGGGGCAAAATAAAATTAGTGTATTATATAAAATAAGCCAGTGGCATCCATGCTGACAGACTCTTCTTTTGTCACACACACACACACACACACACACACACACACACACACACACACACACACACACACACACACACAAATATATTCTTTCATTTATATGCCCTGATCTACTTTTGCTGTGGCATAAAACCCAATAAAAATTATAAACCATAAAAAGTGGCAGTTCAAAACAGGGTTTATCACGTCTGAAACATTTAAACGACTCCCCTGAAGCACAATGACGGGAAAATACCAGACACGAACCCCTCCGCGGAGTTAATTTTAGAAAGTTTTAGATGGAGTAGAACTATAGCAACATTGTTCATCTGATACAAATCCTTTAGGCCACACGGTTCCTTCTGTTTTTAAAATGTAATTATGTAGGGTTTTGTATTCTTGTGTCAACCAGACATAGTTCATCCACTTTTTTTAAGTTCCATGTGTGACAGATTGAAGATCTATTCAATTGTTGTCATATTTCATTTCCATTATGTTTCCATGAAAAAAACAGTCTGAAAAACAAAACAATATATGACCGTATGACAAACTGGACCTATTGTGCCAACTTTTTAATTTCGCGGCAGCTGCAGAAATAAAAACATCAGAATACAAGCTCGGTATTCGCCGCCATGTCGCTTTCCAAAACGATTTTTAAAAGTGTGTCGTTTATGATCCGAGTGCGGCGGTCGATTTGTTTGCCTTCCATGTCTTGCTTGTCGCCAACAGAAAAAAAAAACCTCTCAAAGTGGTTTTGACGCTGCCTTGAACTGGGATGCTGGTCAGGGCACCTGTATTTGGAGAAGGGAGGAGTTCATAGCTCACCGCCATCACTGCCGAGGCAGCCTTTCAATACAACACATGTCAGGTTGATTCAAGGGTACAGATCGAGCCTTTAATATGCAAACTCAACATTCTCATTTAAATCATAAATTTGAAATTGCCCCACTATTGAGTAAGAGAGACAAAAAAAGAACAAAATCGTATTTATATTAGATTTTGAGTGCTAACAACACATAGCAAACAACATTTATGACACTTTGTGTTAAGGGCAGCTATAATAAATATTGTTATTTAAGAGCAGAATGTATGCTGTAGTGTTTACTTTGTAGTTAGAGTGCTCATACTGTAATAGTTATAAATATTCACTTTAAAACTCAAAATGACCGACGTTTGTCAGCTCAGTGCTGTACCTAACTCGACCGAAGTGAACCACGTCCACGCCCGCGTGTGCTGTTAGCTCGAGCGCTTCTCTGGTGAGGAGCTCTGGGGCTGCGCAGCTCAGCCATTTGAGTTGAAGGTTCAGTGGTGCAAACACGTCGGCTCACTTCTGTGAATGTGTTTCCGTGATGTTTTCAACCGTCTTCATGTTTTCGCCTGTCTTCCCCACCCCTCCTCCCCCCTGCTGTGGTTCACCGCTGCCCAACTCAACCTTCAGCAGGGTCTCCTCACCAAGGTGATGTGACATCATGGAGATCGCTGGTAACCATAGTGACCACCCCTCTGATAAAACTGCGACGTCTCACAGCAGCCTGATGGTGACTTAGCACTGCGCAAAATAAACGGATCAGGTTGGGTGGGGGGGATCAAACCCAACAGTGGTCCCCACACCACGGCAAGCACGACCCCCCCAGGAGCCCCAGCACCTGCAGCCTGTCCGCTGCAGCCGTTAACTTTCACGATCATCGACGTGAATGCACGCACTCCTCCATGGTCCGCGCTGTTTAATTTACGAGACAGAGGTGCGGGGCAGTCCCGTAGCTGTAAAAGCCACACCTGCTCCACCCCTGCGGGAGCATCCTGGCAGCTCCAGGGCTCGTGGCAGTGGCCTCATGCATCACACTGTTGATACAATGCTGAAGTGGAGCATAAAACAGGCCAGGTGTCTAGTGGGTGGGGGCGCTGTACCGGTGGAAGAGATAACTGCACCGCCACACCTGTGTCTCCACTGGTAGACCATGTAAAGCAATGTAAACCAAGAGGTCATGGGTTCAGTTCCCACAGGGTTTACACTCCAACTGACATATAATTCACGCTGGATAATAATATCTTTCAACTGATGAAACAATGCATATATAAATAAATCACAGAGACAGCCAGACTAGGACGCCGAGTGTTGAGCCATATCTGCTGCACTTCAAATTTGCCCTCACAACTGATGACATGATATGCTTTAACCCTGAGGCACTCCGAGGTCATCGCACTTTGTCCCGTGACATAGGTTCTTGGAAAATGAGCAGGCTCCATCAGTGACCCCACTGCTTGGTAAAGGGTAAACAAATTACTGGCCTAATGAATTGACTGCACGTGACCTTGTCTTCTGCTCTGACCTGTCTGCCACGGCGGTGCTTCCTGAAATCAAAATGTCATTATGAAAACACACCTCAGTGGAAAATCGGTGGCCTTTTATTAAACTGCTATACATTAGACTTTACAGTTCAAATGTCGATGCTTGTAAAGGCAGAAAATCTGAACTATATGCTGGAAGCCATTTAAAGGACATTCTTGGCAAACATTTTTGCTTTAACACTGCACACGACTTGTTTGCTTTAGCAGCTAATTATAGCCTGTACAGTAGAACATAATGAGCTTTAAGATATCTTCAAGTTGCATAATTAAGACATCACTACCTATCACTCTACTTAGACAATTAGAAGGAGAAATATGCAGTCTTTTTCTATAACAATGTGTTGCTGCACAATTCAGTATCTCAGGGGAAAATTATATACAGAAGGATGTTGTGCATTCCACTTCTATATTTATTCAGGTTGCTCTTCTGTTTTCCCTGTGGCTTCTTGTTTTCTTACTCTTATCTTATTTATATTTATTCATCAATTTGCTGAGATTGGGCAAAAGAATGGGGAAGGTTAACACACTCACCCCCAGCTGAAATGCTAAAACGTTGCTCTGAGATGGTACTGTCTGACTCCTGAGCAGGTTACACCTCTTCATAGGCCAGCAATCCACCGAGGGCCCATTTCCCCAGATGCTACCAGTCTAATGATTCTATGGATCTTTAGCAAAACATAAGAATCATAAAAATATCTTTCACACACAGTATTAACTCCAGCACACTCATCATCCCCATAAAAAAGTAATAACAACTCCTCATATCACTAACACTGAAAATCGACCGATGAATTATTAATCAGCTATTTACTGCTTCCATTAACATTACAGTACACAGATGACACAGAATAGACAAGCAATTCTGAATCATTATGGATTAAACTACCAGTAAAATGAGGCAGGCCTATAGTTTCAGTCAAAGGTTTAGTATTGCCCAGACGTATTCACTCATCTCTCCAGAATGTTCCTGAGAAGCACCTGCACTGACTTTTATCCAAGCTCATGGGAAGACTCACCACGACACAGAGTTTAGCATTCAGGACAGGCTGTCCAGGAGAGTTTGCCAAAGCCTAAGAAACATTAATAATATCGTTTTCGACTTAAAGCTTATGTGGCAGAAAAATGAATTACCCCCCCCCCCCCCCCCCCCCCCACCACCACCACCACCACCAATGCCCTCATGACGGTCAGTGTTTGACACTTCCTGCCAGACAGGATTACTTTACAGGAAGCAGACAGCAGCTGATGGATCTACAGGGCAGCCCTGCTTGACGAATAGGAAGTGAGGTGATGCCTATGACAACTTCCTTCATTTTATAAAATGCATTTATCGATTGTGGATTGCCTGTCTTTAACATGGATGGGTAGTCCACTTTAAAAGTGTAGGGGGATTGTATGTGAACGGGGGACCAACAAAGGCTGGAAATTTAACTGATTGTAGTGCATTAAAGTGGACAATCAGCACTATTGTGGTTTGAGCCTTGGCTAGTGCCTGTCTCGTCTCAAAGACCAAATTCATTCGCTGGCATTACACATGTAAAGTTCATGATCGTTTTTCAAATGACCTTGACCTTTGGTTGTGGAACCAGAGACATGGGTTTCAATCACTCTTCTATTAACAGAGGAAAGACTCTGGTATCACTCCATTAGAAGTCCAGAGAAGCAGTCTTGTAAAATTCATTCTCCCACCCTAAATCCGCTAATAAAATGCTCTGTGATTTATTAACTATCGAGACGTTTCCCAGTTAAGATCGCTCTCCTGTGTTATTATACCAGTGGAACGAACTTGGAGGGAGTTCAGTAAAGTATAAAGTGAAAAAGAAAAGTTAATGATTGTCCAAACCTGCATTTGGCAGTTTCGTGTAGTCCTCTGGGACCCATTTCCCAGACAAATATTCTGAATTAAAGCAATGGTGATTCTCCACTGATAAGGTTAATCTAAAACTGCTCTTAACGTCTTTCAGGCCTGTATGAAGCACAGTTTTGAGTTTGCGGGTTAGCCTCATCCAACAGAGAATTCATAAGCATCCCAAGCTGAACACACATGTGCGCACGGATGCTGGTGGAGGATTGGTTAAGTCATAAAAAAAAAATGCAGGTTTGCAGTTTCTGGTAGGGTACAGAGATTCCTTTTATTAAGCAGCGTGCATTACTGTAGCCTGCGTCAGTGTGAATAAAGTCACAGGGAAGCCGTTGTCAGCACTGAAGCCTCCATCAGGAAGCGACAGCGCAGGCTAATCCTGGTGTTCAAAGCCTTGTGCTCGTCCTGCACGCTGGGAGAAAGCTTTTTTCTCTCTCTCTCTCTCTCCTGCGCTGAGGTTTGGCCAGCATGAAACACTGGAGAACACAAGCGCGATATCAAACGCTTCTGCAAGTGCTCAGATGTCGACAAGCAAAAACATGAAAGGGCTTATTTGAACCAAAGTCTATTTTAATTAACCTTGGTGGAAGAAAGAATCTGTGAGATTAATGTGGAGGAACTGATACGAAACATATGTGACTATAACTTCACCTAGCATATGGAATTACCTCATAAGCATAGCCCGAGTTTTGAGGGAAATTCACCGTGGCGGATGATAAATAATGTAGGCACACAAAGTGCAAAGTCACAGCAGGGCCTTATTTTATTAATCTCTCTAGTGAGAGCGCAGTTGATAATAGAAGCTCATTTAATCCGAAAGGAATAGCCGGACAAAGCTGAATCTCGGGTATGTAAATAATAGTCCCTGAGGTAGATTACCGCTATTTGTCAACGTCTCAGCAGTCGTAGCACACCCTCACTAGCGCATTCCTGCACTCACCACAGCACCGCTGTACACCAGTCGCCACTTCTAAAATAAGCATCTGTTAACTGCACAGGTTATGACAGAACAAATGTGTCAGCATTCATTTGTCAGTAAAGCCTGTTGTGAATCTTCAGCTGACAGACCTTCTGCGTAGCTGACACATTTTATTGCTGGTAGAGTACATTTTCTTTCCCAAAACCAAATTTTACAGGGCAGCGCAAAGACGTCATCTAATCATAAATCCTATGTTTGATTATTAATAATTAGGCAGATTTTATGAAACGTAGACATTAAATGTACCACACGGCCCCAATCAAATGTACAGGTGTAATGATGCAGTGTGGTATTTAGTGGCCCAATTGGTGAGGATGAGCAGCCTCAAGTCTCCACTGCTGGGCAAGAGCTGTATCTGCAACGATGATCTTACGGTTCATCAACTTAGGTCCTTGGGCAGAATTGTGCTTTAAAACACCTTCAGCCTTTTAGATGTGTACCAGGACTCTAGAACAGGGAGTGAGAGAATGAAAGCAATAATGAACATTAATGTGCTTTTATCTCTAAATCCATTCGAGTCATTTAATTAAATATTTTGTTAAACAATACCCGTCTAAACAAATACAATGTTTACTTAGCTGAATAATGTATTATTTTCAGAAATACAGCTTGATTCTGAATGTAGTTGTGGCAACCGGGCCTTGTTGGCCTGACAGAGCTGTGGGGATGGGGGGGAGGTTGGGTGGGGTTGGGTGGCGTTGATGGATGTAGGTGTCTTGCACCTCTGCTGTGGAGAGGGTGAAATACGGCCAGCGGCTCTCAGCCGTGCCTCACCTTCACCGAAATACTTTGTATGATTGACCAGCGCTGGGGTGTCGTGCATTCAAATGTTTCATGACTGGATTTGTTTGCCTTTGCAGAGGAAGCTCTGTTGAGGCCGTGACAGCGTTTGTTGTTACGTCCGAAGTTTAATATGCAGGCGTCTTGCTGTTTGTGAATCAGTGACTGTAACTGAATGGAGTCCTTCTGATCGCATGTGCACACACCAGGTGATGGAGCTGAAACAGCCAGATAGGAACATTCATCAAATTTTAGGTCATTGATTTTCTGGGAACAATTTTATACTGGCCTCGTAGCCATTCGACCAAATTTGTGTCTCAACGGTACGTAATACGTTTTTTTTAAGGAATGAATGATTAATGTGTCTTTTTAAGCAACAGATAATTAATGATCTGTTAATGCAATTAGTGATATTGCTGTTACAAGAAAAGGTGTGGGAAAATGGTGCCAATTCAGGACCACGGACAGCACCCAGCTATTAAGCCTTCAGGGTTGCTAAAAAAGCAATACAGTCATCTAGAATCTGACAGGCTGTGGTGCTCATCCAAGCTGCAGATTAAATTAGGTTTTTCAAAATCTCCCCAAAACAATTCCCTCTTCGCAGGTCTGCAAGGTTTGTTCTTTTAATGTCCCATCAGGCCATGTAACATTCATAGAGCTGAAGGCCACTTCTCTGCCACCCATGACGCTGTTTGCAGTGAAAACCGTTTCAAGAGGTCAGCAGAGACCATCCAGGTCCCATGAAGAGCAGCAGCTCCGAGGAGTCATTCACCAGTCATGGTGTCTAGACGCGGTGCCGACAAGCTTCAGCGCGCCTGCCGCTCACGCCGCCTCTCGAGGTGAGGGGGGAGGGGGGCAGAGAACGTCAGGAGGTGGCCGAAAGAACAAGATGGCATATAATAAAAGCAAATCAGACAAAGGAAGAGGGTCATTGACAGAGCAGGTGCCAAAGGAAGACCGCAGAAAATCTATCATCAAAGTATAAGCCAGGAAATCCATTATCTGATGTCATAAAGGGAGAGCTATTTGATCATGAATGTATTATCTGATGTCATAAAGGGAGAGCTATTTGATCATGAATGTATTATCCGATGTCATAAAGGGAAGCTATTTGATCGCGAATGCATATTGTGATATATAATGTGCTATGTATAGAGCGTAGTGTTTTTAAAGTGTGTTTCTGCTGCTGAAAAAAACGTCCTCGCTGTGCAGAGAAATCGTTCGAGTTGTGCTGAGATGGTTGCAGAAACCCGGATTCCCCTCACTTCTGGCCTGAGGAAATGTGAACTTGCATGGACTCTCTCCCTTTTGTTCGCCTCTCCATCCAGGTCAGCAGAACGGGCTTAGCCACCATGTAAGTCCTGACCCAGCAACAGAGACTACCAGGCCAGCCTGAAGATTACCTGTGCCGGGCAACGGCCTCAGGCCAGGCCCGCGTGATGAATTCTCTCGCGGGGAGAAAAAATGGGGGCGAGGAAGAGATGGGGGTGGGGGGAGAAAGGGCAGATTATGATGGATGTCAAGGTCCCAAAGTCATTCTTCACATGCCCTTCTAACAGCTGTGATACCGTAATGGTAAGGGCCTCAGTAGGACAGCGCACCGCACTATTTTTCTTACCAAGCATGCGGAACGTTGGCTTTAACGTTGAGACCGAAGTTTTCCCCTGGGCATTCCGTAATTAAAGGAATTTATTACAATTGCCAATCAAATTTCTCTGAGGAGGTGGGGTGCGGATGCACATCCTCATTAGACAGTGCTTTTACCAGCTATGACTGTGTTATGTTTGGAAATTAATTCTCCTATACGTATGGGGGATAAAAGAGACAGAGAGAGAAACAGACATAAACTGGTAAGGTGGCCCAAAGCTCGGCAAACAAACCCTATTGGAAATGTTTGGCATCTTTGAAAGTGACGGGTCTTGATATTTAAATCACAGCAGAGCGCTTCCAAGATCTGAGAAAGGAAGCTCAGGTCTCTGAAACTATCATTTTAGAATCCTTGAAGAGTTACAGGGCAAGATTACAGACAGTGCAATTGACCTTATTATCGTTGTGATAATTATTTTTAAAAACAAAGATCTAAATGTCAATCCTGACTGCAACTTAAATTAGGAGCAAGTGGGTGTTTAAAAGGAAATGCTAATAGAGGACGACCTGGCACGGGCATTCTGGGGATTGTTACTGCTGAGACAGCATGTGCCTGGGGTTGCCAGCACCCCAGAGGGAGATGCACGGCCCGAACCCTTCCCAGATTGACTCCACCCTCGGGGCTCATTGAAGTACCACTCCCCCATGTGCGACGTCATCTGGGGCGTGCGCGCTGGACGGCGGCTGGCTCGGTTGGAGGTGGCACCTGGTTTTAAATGGCCTTTCTTAGGTGACACTCTTGGCAAGATGGAAACGTGCGCCATCCACTAACGGTGCTTAAGCCATGGCCACAGCGGGGCAGTCCTCTCCTTCATCTTGTGCTCGTCAACGGCAGCCTGGTGCTGCTACACACTCCTCCAAGCATGTGATGTGGCTATAGAAACACACTTAATGACACACTTGTCCTAGCAAGCTCAATGAGCATCCTGCTTTTGTCCTTTGAGGGCCTCCATAAGGGCAGGAGCTGTATCAGTTACCTAATTCAATTTGCTCCGGTTCAGCACCCTTACACAATAGGTGAAAGAGATGCGACTAGACTATGAGGGAGAGAGAGAGAGAGAGAGAGAGAGAGAGAGAGACAGAGAGACAGAGAGAGAGAGCTTTGAGGAATTGTTGAATTGTCCTTTGGAGCTTTGCTGCAGAACAAAGAGTATGACTCCATCAAATAAGGCCAACAAGTTTAGACATCACCATGATCAAAACCTAAACCAGCCGCCCGAGACGTGTCACTGGAGTGTTCTCAGAGGAAGAATCTAAGCGTTTTGAAGCCGGCAGCAACATCTGTAAATGCAGATTTAGTGCAATAACTTGAATGTTGTGAGTTGTGAGGAGTCCATGCACATGTGCATGTATAGTTTTTTTAATACTACAACCTGCATTCAGCTCATTGACGTTATATTTCTCATGAATGGCTAAAATACTAGAATTGAGCCACAGCCTCCAGTATACACTCCAGTATGAGTCTTTGTTTCATCCACATATCATTGTTATTACCTCTTTAGCACCTTTTCACGTGGTAAACAAGACTGCATGTGTCCAAAGGGCAAAAATTTAATTCGCACTACCACCCATGTGCCAGTGAAAGCATTTAGAGAACTAATCCGGTGATTTAAACCCCATGGGCAGGTTTCCTGGCCACAGATATAGACTAGGCTATGACTGGAATACCGCATCTGTGAGGACTGTGCACTAAGTATTCCATCTTGGTCTTGAGTCTGAATGATCGGTGGCTGTTTTTGAGCTTTAGGTGTTTCGTGGCCTCGGGATTCTTTGCAGTCTCTTTCTTATATTGGTCAAAGTCGGCCCAAATCGAGTGTTCACAAGTCTCACCAAAATTATCATACACATGAATGCTGTGTAATAAAATTGGAGGTTCTAAAATATCAGTTCTAGTTGGGATTTCTGTCATGGTTTGGCCAAAGCTCAGACACTTTTACTCAAATCAGTATCCTGTTAAAAATGTGATTAGTAGCATATGCAGAAAATCATCAGTACGTAAAAGTTCCCCTCTTAAAAGCTACTGAAAAGCATTGATTAAACCCCGAAAACCCGTCTGTATTAATACAAATGACATATTTAAAAGTATTTCCAAGAAAAAATGTCTTAAAAGTATCACTACATATTTGCCTTCAAACATTATGTTTGTCTATGAATATGCAAATAATTCCCACCTCCCACTCCTCCACCCTCCCTCCGCCCCTCCCACTCCTCCACCCTCCCTCTGCCCCTCCCACTCCTCCACCCTCCCTCTGCTCCTCCCACTCCTCCACCCTCCCTCTGCCCCTCCCACTCCTCCACCCTCCCTCTGCCCCTCCCACTCCTCCACCCTCCCTCCGCCCCTCCCACTCCTCCACCCTCCCTCTGCTCCTCCCACTTCTCCACCCTCCCTCTGCCCCTCCCACTCCTCCACCCTCCCTCCGCCCCTCCCACTCCTCCACCCTCCCTCTGCTCCTCCCACTCCTCCACCCTCCCTCTGCCCCTCCCACTCCTCCACCCTCCCTCCACCCCTCCCACTCCTCCACCCTCCCTCCGCCCCTCCCACTCCTCCACCCTCCCTCTGCTCCTCCCACTTCTCCACCCTCCCTCTGCCCCTCCCACTCCTCCACCCTCCCTCCGCCCCTCCCACTCCACCACCCTCCCTCTGCTCCTCCCACTCCTCCACCCTCCTTCTGCCCCTCCCACTCCTCCACCCTCCCTCCGCCCCTCCCACTCCTCCACCCTCCCTCCGCTCCTCCCACTTCTCCACCCTCCCTCTGCCCCTCCCACTCCTCCACCCTCCCTCTGCTCCTCCCACTCCTCCACCCTCCCTCCGCCCCTCCCACTCCTCCATCCTCCCTCCGCCCCTCCCACTCCTCCACCCTCCCTCTGCCCCTCCCACTCCTCCATCCTCCCCCTGCTCCTCCCACTCCTCCATCCTCCCCCTGCTCCTCCCACTCCTCCACCCTCCCTCTGCCCCTCCCACTCCTCCACCCTCCCTCTGCCCCTCCCACTCCTCCACCCTCCCTCTGCTCCTCCCACTCCTCCACCCTGCCCCTCCCACTCCTCCACCCTTCCCCTGCTCCTCCCACTCCTCCACCCTCCCTCTGCTCCTCCCACTTCTCCACCCTCCCTCTGCCCCTCCCACTCCTCCACCCTCCCTCTGCCCCTCCCACTCCTCTACCCTCCCTCTGCTCCTCCCACTCCTCCACCCTCCCTCCGCCCCTCCCACTCCTCCATCCTCCCTCCGCCCCTCCCACTCCTCCACCCTCCCTCTGCCCCACCCACTCCTCCACCCTCCCTCCGCCCCTCCCACTCCTCCATCCTCCCTCCGCCCCTCCCACTCCTCCATCCTCCCTCCGCCCCTCCCACTCCTCCACCCTCCCTCTGCCCCTCCCACTCCTCCATCCTCCCCCTGCTCCTCCCACTCCTCCATCCTCCCCCTGCTCCTCCCACTCCTCCACCCTCCCTCTGCCCCTCCCACTCCTCCACCCTCCCTCCGCCCCTCCCACTCCTCCACTCTCCCTCTGCCCCTCCCACTCCTCCACCCTCCCTCTGCTCCTCCCACTCCTCCACCCTGCCCCTCCCACTCCTCCACCCTTCCCCTGCTCCTCCCAATCCTCCACCCTCCCTCTGCTCCTCCCACTCCTCCACCCTCCCTCCGCCCCTCCCACTCCTCCACCCTCCCTCTGCCCCTCCCACTCCTCCACCCTCCCTCTGCTCCTCCCACTCCTCCACCCTCCCTCTGCTCCTCCCACTCCTCCACCCTGCCCCTCCCACTCCTCCACCCTTCCCCTACCTCTAACACTCCTCCACCCTTCCCCTACCTCTAACACTCCTCCACCCTTCCCCTGCTCCTCCCACTCCTCCACCCTCCCTCTGCTCCTCCCACTCCTCCACCCTCCCTCTGCTCCTCCCACTCCTCTACCCTCCCTCTGCTCCTCCCACTCCTCCACCCTCCCTCTGCTCCTCCCACTCCTCTACCCTCCCTCCGCCCCTCCCACTCCTCCACCCTCCCTCCGCCCCTCCCACTCCTCCACCCTCCCTCCGCTCCTCCCACTCCTCCACCCTCCCTCTGCCCCTCCCACTCCTCCACTCTCCCTCTGCTCCTCCCACTCCTCCACCCTCCCTCTGCTCCTCCCACTCCTCCACCCTCCCTCTGCTCCTCCCACTCCTCCACCCTGCCCCTCCCACTCCTCCACCCTTCCCCTACCTCTAACACTCCTCCACCCTTCCCCTGCCCCTCCCACTCCTCCACCCTTCCCCTGCCCCTCCCACTCCTCCACCCTTCCCCTACCTCTAACACTCCTCCACCCTTCCCCTGCACCTTCTGCTCTGTCCATCAAACTCTCCAACCTGCTTGTTTTTACTTTTAGATTTCTAGCCACTCTACGCTACCCGATGGCAAGTGGTGGTATTTCAGCCCTGCGTGTTCGAACCTGAAGGAGACGAATCAATCAATCAATCAATCAATCAATCAATCAATCAATCAATCAGTCAATCAATCAATCAATCAAAATTTATTCATGTAGTGCTTTTTACAACAGTTGTTGTCACAAAGCAGCTTTACAAGTGTCCGAGTCCAAGCCCCCAGTGAGCAAGCCAAGGGCGACAGTGGCAAGGAAAAACTCCCTAGTTTTTTGCATGAGGAAGAAACCTTGAGAGGAACCAAGACTCAGGGGGGGAACCCATCCTCCTCTGGCCGACACCGGTCACCATAGCAACAATTAAAGAGATAGAAATACAAAGAAAAGATGGAAAGGATAAATCTCCTCTTGGTGTGTATTTATATACATGAGTTCTCCATGTAATTCCGATTCAGTTCTAAACGTCTATGATGGTTGGTAATGAATTGTATAAGGTCGCTGATACAAGTGTATTAGAGTGGTGATGTATTTTATGTATCGCTCTCCACAATGTAGAAATGTAATGTCTTACACCTAACTACATTATCAAGCTCCTAATGTTAGACGACCTTGGTCCAGATCACTAGCTTCGATAAGTTGGCTACCTTGTAAATATTCCATATATGTTGTTAGGAAACATTTTAAACCTTTTAAAGGCATCCAGCTCATAAGTAATACTGCATACTATATGCATACTATATATAAAGTATATGCATACTATATGCATATGTATACTCAAAATACCTTTCCTGATAAATGTTTACATTCTCACTGTGTACCTGTCCACAGGCATTGTTACAGGAAATACAGTATTACATAATTTTTGGAGTTATATATAAGAGTTATATATATGTTATATATAAGAGTGTTTTCTTATCTGATATAACTAAGTGTCCATAATATGGCTATGTGTGTGTCTTGTGCTGTAGGTTGAAAGGAGACCAAGGGACTCATGGTAGTACCCTACCTGCACAACGCTACACCCAGGGCTGGAGTCTCCACGAGGCCCTACGACCTGCAAAGCACCCTCAATATTTACAGTGCCCTCAATGGCAAGCTGCTGTCTCTGACACACTACAAAGTCAGATAAAAAAAGAGAGACTGTGCACATCTAGACATATGCCAGATACATAACGCATGACGCAACGCCTGTCACTGCAGATATAAATCCTGCATGCCATACTGACTTTATATAGACATGTATACATGCATGTACTGTACTGAAGTGAATCATCTTGTATCTTGGCAGGCTAACGCTGTCTAACATTATCTAGCCCACTGCAGACGTGTTGTACACAGTCAACGGATAAAACACAACACACATAAACATAGCACTTGACCAGCAGATTGACTCGCACTTGCGTGTTGCCAAAGTAAATGGATTGAGAAGAATCAGGTTTGACTATAAGTTCTGCGATAAAGCCCATCTGTTTTTGGGCAGAGTTTTCACAACAGTGCTGGAGAAAATGCAAACCTGAGATTTGTCTTTTTTTTCAAACAAACAACACCCATTCCTCTCTGTTTTTCACAACCTTTGGTAATAGGCGGAGGCTTGCATTTTCTCCTTGTGAAAATTTGCAACAGAATGTAAAGCATGTCTCTGCCTTTGTTTGGAAATAATGAAACACAAAACACAAAAAATGAATAAAAATAAAAAGAAAAAGAAAAAATAAAATACAAAGTCCAAAACAAGTGGTATCAACTGGCTCTGATAACACTTGTTTTGCAGTAGCATTATGCTAATTGGATATGCTAAAGATATGGAAAGTATCCATGCAAGTGGACATGATTGGTTCCTTAGGTGTGTGATGTATGAAATCCTGGCTGTCTGAATCCGCAGCTTTGACGCTTTCATCGCTTTAACTGCTTAATTCCCACAATATGTTTTCTAGCATATAAAACATGCCACATAGACATTTTAATAAGGTAAAAATCTTGATTTTTAGCATAATGTTTTCCCCATATCTCCCATATCAAGTGAGCTTCCATTAGCACGGACCTGTGGAGACGCGCGTTTACTCTGTGCTAGCTTCTACTTCCCAGCTCCAACTACACATGGAGGGCGAGAGGGGACTAGAAATATGGCTCACAGTCCGCCCATCCATCACCCATAAAGCCTGGCGTGTGAAATACAGGCCGGGCCCTTCCAACAATGAGGCCTATCTTGTATGTGAGACCCCTCGCGCGGGTATTTATCACCTAAGAGGCTGCACAATGTCTGATTCATGGAGCAGTCGCGCTGATAAAACGTGCTGACTGAATCACTGGGCCCAGTGCCGAGGCCCCTGCCCCCACCATCCTCTCTCTCTCTCTCTCTCTCTCTCTCTCTCTCTCTCAGCCTGTTCTCTTCCTAGTCCCCAATAACCTCGCCAAAGATAGATTTTGTCTTTGGGGCTTATTCACCCTCTCTTTCGACCTGACCACCCCTGAAACACTCCCCCCACAACCCCCCAAAAGACAAAATGTGGAAAACATAGAACAACCTCCTCTATATGCTCACAATCTGAACTGGAACAAACCACTCAAACACTGAGTGAGTCGGGTGAGTAATTCACAGCCTGTCTAGTAAGATTTTCCAGGACTTTTGTCTCAATGAAAACTCAGTAAGACAATATATTAGGTCGGGGTAAGTGTTTTAGGCCCTTCCCCCACACCTTTCACTTTGGGTACCTAGCGCAGTTGCTAACAGCAACACTTTGAATGGTGCCCCGTTTTTCTCCCTGTAGAACTTGGCTTCCCTCCCCCTGGGTTCATTATCCAGACAATCTGTGGCAGAGTCCATTAGCTCCGAGCTCAATGGCTAGTCACCGTTAGTGTTAGCGCTAACACGGAAATGTTCCTCCACCAGCCAAAAGAGTGTTGCTGGAGAAAGAAAGAAAGAAAGAGAGAAAGAAAGAAAGAACAGAAAGCTCTATTCTGTGGAAAACACTTGCTGCTTTTATTAATGCAAAGGAAAGCCATTTGTAAACTGTTATAAAGTTCTACTACAGCTTGAAGAGTTGAATCTGAAGGCCTTACCGATGTTAAACGACACAGCATATCTTAGCTTATTCCGCGCTGTTCTTACAGTCGACCGGATTGACCACTTTATATTCCTTGCATAACTGCAGCCCTTGCGCAGTGTTTGTAAGGCAGCGCAGTCTTGCTCCTGTAAACAGTAGTTGCCCTTGCTGCGTCGGGACTTTTATTAATCTTCCTGCTTTAGCCATTACTGAGGAACACCATCTGAAATTAAATTTCATTTTTTTTGTATTCTATAGAAATGTGCTGAGCAAAATGGAAACGTTCTCAGCCTCATGCACTTTTTCTTTTTTTCCCTCCTCTCCTCAGGACTGAGAAATTATCTTGCAGTGCAGAGAGTGTTAATGTTTTTTAAGCAACACCCAACTTTATACCTTCAGTGCAAACTCATTTGTGTTACAACCTTGTCAGATATGACATTTATTAATTAATGATGTGCAGCCTCGGAATGAAACAAAGTATTTCAGCACTTTTGAATAATAATTGCTTTTAATTTGACAAGGGTTTTTTATTTTGTTCTTTTGTTTAAAAGATTGCTTGCTGCTACATTTTATGGTGGTTCAACACTTCAGCTATTTCAGAAATTCCAGCTGTTTAGCTGTCTGTGCCCTCTGTTTTTTCTCCCCTCATGGTGGTGGTGGTGGTGATGGTGGTGGTGATGGTGGTGGTGGTGGTGGTGGTGATGGTGGTGGTGGAGATGGTGGTGGTGGTGGTGGTGGTGGTGGTGATGGTGGAGGTGGTGGTGGTGGTGGTGATGATGGTGGTGGTGATGGTGGTGGTGATGGTGGTGGTGGTGGTGATGGTGGTGATGGTGATGGTGGTGGTGATGGTGGTGGTGGTGATGATGGTGGTGATGGTGGTGATGATGGTGATGGTGATGGTGGTGGTGATGGTGGTGATGGTGATGGTGGTGGTGGTGGTGGAGATGGTGGTGGTGGTGGTGATGGTGGAGGTGGTGGTGGTGGTGGTGATGATGGTGGTGGTGATGGTGGTGGTGATGGTGGTGGTGGTGGTGATGGTGGTGATGGTGATGGTGGTGGTGATGGTGGTGGTGGTGATGGTGGTGGTGATGATGGTGGTGATGGTGGTGGTGATGGTGATGGTGGTGGTGATGGTGATGGTGATGGTAGTGGTGATGGTGGTGATGGTGGTGATGGTGATGGTAGTGGTGATGGTGGTGATGGTGGTGGTGATGGTGGTGGTGATGGTTGTGGTGGTGATGGTGGTGATGGTGATGGTGGTGGTGATGGTGGTGGTGATAGTGGTGGTGATAGTGGTGGTGGTGGTGGTGGTGGTGGTGGTGATGGTGGTGGTGATGGTGTTGGTGGTGGTGTTGGTGGTGATGGTGGTGATGGTGATGGTGGTGGTGATGGTGGTGGTGGTGATGGTGGTGGTGATGATGGTGGTGATGGTGGTGATGGTGGTGATGGTGGTGGTGATGGTGGTGGTGGTGGTGGTGATGGTGGTGATGGTGGTGGTGTTGGTGGTGTTGGTGGTGATGGTGGTGATGGTGTTGGTGGTGATGGTGTTGGTGGTGATGGTGGTGGTGGTGATGGTGGTGATGGTGGTGGTGGTGGTGATGGTGGTGTTGGTGGTGGTGGTGTTGGTGATGATGGTGGTGTTGGTGGTGATGGTGGTGGTGGTGATGGTGGTGTTGGTGGTGTTGGTGGTGATGGTGGTGATGGTGGTGGTGGTGGTGGTGGTGGTGGTGATGGTGGTGATGGTGTTGGTGGTGATGGTGGTGGTGGTGATGGTGGTGGTGGTGTTGGTGATGATGGTGGTGTTGGTGGTGGTGGTGGTGATAGTGGTGATGGTGGTGGTGGTGGTGTTGGTGGTGGTGGTGGTGGTGGTGGTGGTGATGGTGATGATGGTGTTGGTGATGGTGGTGGTGGTGATGGTGGTGGTGGTCGTGGTGGTGATGGTGGTGGTGGTGATGGTGGTGGTGGTGATGATGGTGGTGTTGGTGGTGGTGGTGTTGGTGGTGGTGGTGGTGTTGGTGGTGGTGGTGTTGGTGGTGTTGGTGATGATGGTGGTGTTGGTGGTGATGGTGGTGGTGGTCGTGGTGGTGATGGTGGTGGTGGTGATGGTGGTGGTGGTGATGATGGTGGTGTTGGTGGTGGTGGTGTTGGTGGTGGTGGTGGTGTTGGTGGTGGTGGTGTTGGTGGTGTTGGTGATGATGGTGGTGTTGGTGGTGGTGGTGATAGTGGTGATGGTGGTGGTGGTGTTGGTGGTGGTGGTGGTGGTGGTGTTGGTAGTGATGATGGTGATGGGGTTGGTGGTGTTGGTGGTGGTGGTGGTGGTGTTCCCGTGTTGTTTTCCAGTGCACATCATCTTCATACATCTCCCCACCACATCCCACGAGGTGCTATGACACACTGGCTGACATGAGCGCAGGTGTTGTGACTCTATTATGGCTTCTGTTGATTTGGAGTCTGATTTGTGAGTGAGGACCAAACGGCGCCGATTGGTGGTGGGGAAGATTGAAGGTCTATGATTGGTGGTGGGGAAGATTGAAGGTCTATGATTGGTGGTGGGGAAGATTGAAGGTCTATGATTGGTGGTGGGGAAGATTGAAGGTCTGTGATTGGTGGTGGGGAAGATTGAAGGTCTATGATTGGTGGTGGGGAAGATTCAAGGTCTGTGAATGGTGGTGGGGAAGACTGAAGGTCTGTGATTGGTGGTGGGGAAGACTGAAGGTCTATGATTGGTGGTGGGGAAGATTGAAGGTCTGTGATTGGTGGTGGGGAAGACTGAAGGTCTGTGATTGGTGGTGGGGAAGACTGAAGGTCTGTGATTGGTGGTGGGGAAGATTGAAGGTCTGTGATTGGTGGTGGGGAAGACTGAAGGTCTGTGATTGGTGGTGGGGAAGACTGAAGGTCTGTGATTGGTGGTGGGGAAGACTGAAGGTCTGTGATTGGTGGTGGGGAAGACTGAAGGTCTGTGATTGGTGGTGGGGAAGATTGAAGGTCTGTGATTGGTGGTGGGGAAGATTGAAGGTCTGTGATTGGTGGTGGGGAAGACTGAAGGTCTGTGATTGGTGGTGGGGAAGACTGAAGGTCTGTGATTGGTGGTGGGGATGACTGAAGGTCTATGATTGGTGGTGGGGAAGACTGAAGGTCTATGATTGGTGGTGGGGAAGACTATGCTTCCTCTGGACAGACTTGTCCTTGATTTAGAGAACTGAATGAATATCCAGAGGGTGATCACTCTTGTCTTCTGTTCTGACTCTGTGTCCCCTCTGCACAGGGAGCTGTGGAAACACCCACCATACCTGGATTGATCCACTGTTATGATTGATTGAAGAAATGGACCCGGTAAAGATCTCATCTGGGGCTCATGGACAGTCTGGCGCCGAGATGGCCGTGTCTAAACTCGCGGGCTGAGAGTGGACTCTTTTGTGTTTGATGTCGGCACTCTGTGTCCATGGTCTTGGAATGTGACATGGTGACAGCTGCTGGACGCTTTGTGCTTGTGTCCCGGACGGCTGAAGCTGCTTAAATGTGCAAACCTAAAATGTCTCTTGCTGTGTGTCTGAGGCAAATGTTAAAAAAACTCCATCCAAAGTCTAACCATACAGGTTTATATATTATGTTGAAAAATTCAACCCAGGTCTTCACCATATACATCATTATCATGAGTATGTAGGAGGGGACATAAAACAGACTTACAAATGGAGGCAAAACTTTATTTCCTGCCCTGTAGTTGTTGTTCTTCTGAGAAGTTTAATTTCTTTTTTGTGCTCTGCTGCTTCTCACGGAGAGGCAACAGTCTCCAGCATCACGCTAAACTCTTTGTGAACGTGCTGTGGTAAATAATTGACTGGGGGTCTTACAGAGTCCCTGTGACAGTTGGTCGAACAGACGCCACGCCAACATCATGCTTTGTCATTTCACTTCACACCACTGATACCTACTGCCAATAACCATAATTTATTTTTACCTCAGGCTGAATAACACTGAAGCTAATATTGATGAGAGAACGCTCAGTCAGTCTGTTGTGACGTTAGTGTGTGAGGTGATCTGAGACGAAGCTACTGTACCCAGAGAAGGCATTTGGTCACAGTTAACCAGGAACACAATCTACTATGAGTTTTGTAGTTAGTGGTCTGACATCTTTCTAAGAGGCCACGCTTTGAACAAAATCAAAACACTGCTTTAAACAATATGAAATTACTGCCTTGACCTTGGAGTCCTTCATAGATTGCTTCCCAAAGAAATACAGAATAAACAACTGACTAGACATTGTACACTCAATCAGGCCTCTATTTAATTTATTTGTTTTTCTTCTCGATTTCTGCTCAGTTGCCTTCGCAGTGTTCATCGCTGTCCGTGCGCACTGAGTCCGCCTGATGGTGCCAGTCCATCTGAAGGTGAGGACATGCTTCCACCAAACACACGTGAGGTCAGTCCTGCCGTCCGTGCAGTGTGTAAGAGCAACGGACGGCTCGTGCATGCGGGCTGGCGGACGCCCAGGACCGGCCACTACAGATCCGTAGGAGGTGATTGTAAATCGTTGTTCAGTGTAGAAAGAGTGCAAACTACATTGTTTTCTTCCTTCCGGACCCAATTAAGCAAGATGTTCAGTGGCATCTGTGTATTAGATCCAGGTGCATTGAAGATTAGTTCTGCAAAGTAGTAGATACCCAGGGTACTCATGATCTATGCTATCTGTCCGACCCCCAGGGCAAGACCTGCTGTGCTATGGTGGACACCTGGATGGCTATAGCAGGATTTAAGCTTGATTCTCAACAATATGACACAATTGTCCTGGCCTATCATCCCCCTCTATTTTATTTCTTAGTTTGCCCCACCAGCTTTCATGGTCCTGGACACTGCTGGAGAACTGCAGTGTTCTCCTAGGAGAACCTTCTACTGACATATAATCATGCGGTTCTCCAGTTCTCCAATTATAGTCTGGTGTGCTGTTTAGCTCCAGAGGATCTCTGCCATATTTCATTCCCAATTAGAATATGGGCCATTAAGTTCTCATGGACGCGCTTGGCACGGCAGGAAGCAACAAGAGTCCCATTGCTTGTGTCACAGATGCAAGTGATGGTAAGTGGCTGAGTGCCTTTGGGGCGATGTAAGAAGATGACTTGGCTACCTGAGAAAACTGGAGTGTCTTATTTGATGCAGTATGCTATTTGACCCTCCTAACATTTTAAATTTGCTTCTATAAAGGTTTTGTGTCACAGATCTGAAACATAGAGGACAGAAGCCTGTCAAGTGACCTTTTCAGAAAAGTGCAAAGTTATTATGTCATTAGAGTTTGAAAAAGGGCTTAGTCTTTTTGTCTGGAAGCTATGAATAAAATTACACTTTTCCTCTATGAAATTGCACATCTTCCTCAACAGGTCCATACTAATTTATCTGTTTAAGATTTAAATGTGAGATATTTCTTCCAAGACCTTTCACATACACATTTAAATTGCAGATGAAACTTTAGAAGTGATCTGATTGCAAGGACTCTCTAGTCTTCATGGAGAATCTTGGTTTAATCTCCTGATTAGCTGAGCCAGGTTTCTGGTAACATAAAACAAGAACTCTGTGTCCTTCTCCAGGACTGATAACCGCCAGATAGGACAAGATGCACCTGTTTATTTGACCAGTAGGATAATAATAAAATAAATAGATGGCAGTTAACAGGGAGAAACGAGTTGGTCAGTGTTGTACAGATATGAGGTCAGGTTCACATGCAAACCTGAGCTCCGCAATCCATAACAATGAATGACAATGAGTAAAACCTAAGATTACCAATTAACATCATATACCACTGACAGGCAAAAGTAACTTTATTAATTTCCAGCCACATTACTGTTGTTTTATGGAGCTGTTCCTTTAATGGCGAACAAGCAGTGGGCAGGTAAGGCCAGCCAGGAACAAGACACGTTCACTAATCTGATGAGTTACACTGGTGTCATCATATGGGCTAATTTTTTAAATCCTGTCTTTCTCATTATTCTCTAAGATGGCATTCATGAACATATTCTTCAAACATATGAGGCCTTCATTAATGCATTGCTGGCACTAAACACTGCTGGATGCCATCATAACAACTAAACACTGCTGGATGCCAGTGTAACAACTAAACACTGCTGGATGCCATCATAACAACTAAACACTGCTGGATGCCATCATAACAACTAAACACTGCTGGATGCCAGTGTAACAACTAAACACAGCTAGATGCCAGTGTAACAGCTAAACACTGCTGGATGCCATCATAACAACTAAACACTGCTGGATGCCATCATAACAACTAAACACTGCTGGATGCCATCACAACAACTAAACACTGCTGGATGCCATCATAACAACTAAACACTGCTGGATGCCATTGTAACAATTAAACACTGCTGAATGCCATCACAACAACTAAACACTGCTGGATGCCATCACAACAACTAAACACTGCTGGATGCCATTGTAACAATTAAACACTGCTGAATGCCATCATAACAACTAAACACTGCTGGATGCCATCATAACAACTAAACACTGCTGGATGCCATCATAACAACTAAACACTGCTGGATGCCATCATAACAACTAAACACTGCTGGATGCCAGTGTAACAACTAAACACAGCTAGATGCCAGTGTAACAGCTAAACACTGCTGGATGCCATCATAACAACTAAACACTGCTGGATGCCATCATAACAACTAAACACTGCTGGATGCCATCACAACAACTAAACACTGCTGGATGCCATCATAACAACTAAACACTGCTGGATGCCATTGTAACAATTAAACACTGCTGAATGCCATCACAACAACTAAACACTGCTGGATGCCATCATAACAACTAAACACTGCTGGATGCCATTGTAACAATTAAACACTGCTGAATGCCATCATAACAACTAAACACTGCTGGATGCCATCATAACAACTAAACACTGCTGGATGCCATCACAACAACTAAACACTGCTGGATGCCATCATAACAACTAAACACTGCTGGATGCCATTGTAACAATTAAACACTGCTGAATGCCATCACAACAACTAAACACTGCTGGATGCCATCATATCAACTAAACACTGCTGGATGCCATCATAACAACTAAACACTGCTGGATGCCAGTGTAACAACTAAACACTGCTGGATGCCATTGTAACAACTAAACACTGCTGGATGCCATCATAACAACTAAACACTGCTGGATGCCATTGTAACAATTAAACACTGCTGGATGCCATCATAACAACTAAACACTGCTGGATGCCATCATAACAACTAAACACTGCTGGATGCCATTGTAACAACTAAACACTGCTGGATGCCATCATAACAACTAAACACTGCTGGATGCCATCATAACAACTAAACACTGCTGGATGCCATCATAACAACTAAACACTGCTGGATGCCATTGTAACAACTAAACACTGCTGGATGCCATCATAACAACTAAACACTGCTGGATGCCATTGTAACAACTAAACACTGCTGGATGCCATTGTAACAACTAAACACTGCTGGATGCCATCATAACAACTAAACACTGCTGGATGCCATCATAACAACTAAACACTGCTGGATGCCATTGTAACAATTAAACACTGCTGGATGCCATCATATCAACTAAACACTGCTGGATGCCAATGTAACAACTAAACACTGCTGGATGCCATCATAACAACTAAACACTGCTGGATGCCATTGTAACAACTAAACACTGCTGGATGCCATTGGAACAACTAAACACTGCTGGATGCCATCATAACAACTAAACACTGCTGGATGCCATCATAACAACTAAACACTGCTGGATGCCAGTGTAACAATTAAACACTGCTGGATGCCATCACAACAACTAAACACTGCTGGATGCCATCACAACAACTAAACACTGATGGATGCCAGTGTAACAACTAAACACTGCTGGATGCCATCATAACAACTAAACACTGCTGGATGCCAGTGTAACAACTAAACACTGCTGGATGCCATCATAACAACTAAACACTGCTGGATGCCATCACAACAACTAAACACTGCTGGATGCCATTGTAACAACTAAACACTGCTGAATGCCATCACAACAACTAAACACTGCTGGATGCCATTGTAACAACTAAACACTGCTGGATGCCATCATAACAACTAAACACTGCTGGATGCCATCATATCAACTAAACACTGCTGGATGCCATCATAACAACTAAACACTGCTGGATGCCATCATAACAACTAAACACTGCTGGATGCCATCACAACAACTAAACACAGCTAGATGCCATCATAACAACTAAACACTGCTGGATGCCATCATAACAACTAAACACTGCTGGATGCCATCACAACAACTAAACACAGCTAGATGCCATCATAACAACTAAACACTGCTGGATGCCACCATAACAACTAAACACTGCTGGATGCCATTGTAACAACTAAACACTGCTGGATGCCACCATAACAACTAAACACTGCTGGATGCCATCACAACAACTAAACACTGCTGGATGCCATCATAACAACTAAACACTGCTGGATGCCATCATAACAACTAAACACTGCTGGATGCCACCATAACAACTAAACACTGCTGGATGCCATCATAACAACTAAACACAGCTAGATGCCATCATAACAACTAAACACTGCTGGATGCCATCATAACAACTAAACACTGCTGGATGCCATCATAACAACTAAACACTGCTGGATGCCACCATAACAACTAAACACTGCTGGATGCCATCATAACAACTAAACACAGCTAGATGCCATCATAACAACTAAACACTGCTGGATGCCATCATAACAACTAAACACTGCTGGATGCCATCATAACAACTAAACACTGCTGGATGCCATCATAACAACTAAACACTGCTGGATGCCATCACAACAACTAAACACAGCTAGATGCCATCACAACAACTAAACACTGCTGGATGCCATCATAACAACTAAACACTGCTGGATGCCATCATAACAACTAAACACTGCTGGATGCCATCATAACAACTAAACACTGCTGGATGCCACCATAACAACTAAACACTGCTGGATGCCATCATAACAACTAAACACTGCTGGATGCCACCATAACAACTAAACACTGCTGGATGCCATTGTAACAACTAAACACAGCTAGATGCCATCATAACAACTAAACACTGCTGGATGCCATTGTAACAACTAAACACTGCTGGATGCCATCATAACAACTAAACACAGCTAGATGCCATCATAACAACTAAACACTGCTGGATGCCATCATAACAACTAAACACTGCTGGATGCCATCATAACAACTAAACACTGCTGGATGCCATCATAACAACTAAACACTGCTGGATGCCATCACAACAACTAAACACAGCTAGATGCCATCACAACAACTAAACACTGCTGGATGCCATCATAACAACTAAACACTGCTGGATGCCATCATAACAACTAAACACTGCTGGATGCCATCATAACAACTAAACACTGCTGGATGCCATCATAACAACTAAACACTGCTGGATGCCACCATAACAACTAAACACTGCTGGATGCCATCATAACAACTAAACACTGCTGGATGCCATCATAACAACTAAACACTGCTGGATGCCACCATAACAACTAAACACTGCTGGATGCCATCATAACAACTAAACACTGCTGGATGCCACCATAACAACTAAACACTGCTGGATGCCATTGTAACAACTAAACACTGCTGGATGCCATTGTAACAACTAAACACAGCTAGATGCCATCATAACAACTAAACACTGCTGGATGCCATTGTAACAACTAAACACTGCTGGATGCCATCATAACAACTAAACACTGCTGGATGCCATCATAACAACTAAACACAGCTAGATGCCATCATATCAACTAAACACTGCTGGATGCCATCACAACAACTAAACACAGCTAGATGCCATCACAACAACTAAACACTGCTGGATGCCATCATAACAACTAAACACTGCTGGATGCCATCATAACAACTAAACACTGCTGGATGCCACCATAACAACTAAACACTGCTGGATGCCATTGTAACAACTAAACACTGCTGGATGCCATTGTAACAACTAAACACTGCTGGATGGTATTCTAACCACTAACACCCACTGGTGGACGGCATTCTTCTGCACAGCAGACGACTACGAATTGTGGTGTGTCAGAGGGAGTCTTCCTGATTCATACTCCAACCAAGAACCCCCACCCCCACCCCACGCAGCCACAGTGTCCAAGATTATTTTAAATTTTCATGCAGTTCAGTTTTTCTCTTATTTTCTCTTCTTTTCTTCACTAATTCCTGATGACCAAGAGCTATGTGGAGGGCACTGTGAAAAATGAAACACAGGAGCATAAGAGAATAGGATCAATAATAATCGGGTAGTGTTCCTAAAACAGCGACGGCAGACAGAGTGTCTCTCCTACACCCACCCTGCTAGCGTCTACTTAGACTTCTCTATAGGGGTGTGTGAGCATAGCCATCTATTATCTAGCATACCGTTTTCAGGCAGTGAACCCACTTGCCTGAAAACCCAGTTTTCGTATGGGTAGGGTATTTATTTTTCTTTCGTTCTTTCTATCTCTCACTGTCTCTATCTCTCTCTTTCACACGTGCACACACACACACAGACACACACACACACACACACATATGCACCCACGCTCAGAGTGTGAGGGTGTGTCATGAGCATATCGATCCACTATTCTCAAGATGGAAAACACAAACGTATGAACCAACGCAGTGTCTAAGCAGCACAAACGATTTCAAAGAAAATGAAAAAGGTCAGAAGAGAAAGGGCAAACCAACGAGTCCCAAAGCAAATGTGTTTTTATCATATTGTGCTCCCGCTATCTAACATCCGCTCACAAATGATTAGGAATTCCCATGAGAAATTTAAATAGGGGACTTAATGTAGCACTATATAAATTGTTTGGGACGCATTGAAAACATTTTGCAGTGCATTCTATTTTTGCAAGCGGTTTTCTTGTTTTTTAATGAGAATCAATACGTTTTTTTGTTGGATGAATGATTTAAACTGCATTGTATGTAAAAACTATTGTATGTGTGTGTTTGAATACATAAACTCAATGTCCTATTCCACTGGAAGCTGAACTATGTACAACACGAGGAGATAGAACTACATATGTTCTTAAAACCTGACTACTGACTAAACTGAAAACAAAACTGGATTGCAAATAAACAGCTGCCACATTACCATGCTGGTTCCTGATAACAAAGCATCATGGCACGACAGGACATCACACTATGACAGGGCATCACATCATGACAGGGCATCATGCCATAATAGAGCGTCAAACCATAACAGGGCGTCAAACCATAACAGGACATTACACCATAACAGGACATCACATAATGACAGGACATAGTCCTGTTATAGTCCAGGTAATGTTTGTGCGGTATTGTGTGTATGTGTGTGTGGTGTGTGTACTGTATGTGTGTGTATGTATGTTTGTTCAGTATTTTTGCAAATGTGTACCTACTTCACCACACAGCTACATCCTCCTGTGGTGACATTTAATGTGTAGTGAGTCTCTTAAGTAAATAGTCCTTTTTTGTGTGCGGCTTAAAAAAGAAGGATCAAGTTAGTCAGATAACCTGCTGCAAATCATCATCTGCAAGTGTGTGAGAACAGGGATCATGTCACAACCGGGATATCGATATTCCCTCAGAGTAGCCTTAAGTGCTGACTGTTCACCAGTTTGGCCAGGTTGCCAGATCCTGTGTTTTCATGCAGACGGCGAGGCCGGAGCCCCTCACCCTTCAGTGCTGTCATACAGGTCCCACTGTATAGACACTGTGGCCACGCCCATTTTGTGCTAGAGTCCGTCATTTGCAGCATACACCTCCAATGTTCGTTCACCGTCAGCAGTTTCACGGACGCTGCCTCCTAGCTGTTTTCCAGATGGTGTCCCACCAAGACCTTGAGCCTGAGGCAAGTGTTCGCAATGAAGTTATCCGCTTTCAGACACACCCTGAGACCCATTGCCGACAGGACTGTATTCGGTGAAGTCTTACGGCTATACAAGATGTTAAAGTTAGCACGCAGTGTTAACACGTCCTCTACTTTCCCTACGGCCGTAAAAAGTGGCTACCTCAACAGTTAGAGGCTGTTAGTAACATGCCTTTACATAGTTTCTGCAATGTGAACCTTCTGTCTGAGCGTTTACTCTAAATCCATTTCAGAGTGAAATTGATGAATACCACTGCAGATTTGCTGTGCGACAGCAATAAACATGTGAAGGATGTAAAATCTGTATTTTTCTTTGTCTACCATTGTTCATTAAAAAGTGGACCATCCAATGTCATTTGATTGACTTCCATTGTGGAACCGTAGTTGTTCAGCAAAGTCCTGTAGCAAAGTTAATACCCTATGACACAGCAAAGTGAGACAGACCCTCTAACTGTGAGGAGCATTTGTGAGGAACATTCAGTGATGAGAATACTACCAGGAATTGTACACTTGTGTTAAAGCCATGTCATTTTAAGAGAATCCACACCAGCAGAAGTGGATTTAGTGGGTGGGGATGAGTGTGTGGTGACAAATAAATGTGAAAAATCACTAAGGTGCAACGCATGTCACGATGGTGGTGCGAGTCCAGTTATACACATTCATTACTCATCAGTCTTTGACCCACACTCAGTCCATCCTGACTTCATCTACAACCTCCTGGTTTCTCATTCAACCATCACAAGTCATCACCGTCCACAAATCGGAGATTTGAATGAGTCCAGGGGACAGATGGATGTACTCCTACTCTGGACTTATTGTAGTTACTTCCTTCTAGTAAACATCTCAAAACCAAGTCGACTCCCAGCTCAGACAGATTTCTCCTGTGTGCGGTAACTCTATACCCGCCTCTATACCCGCCTCTATACTCGCCTCTCAACAGGACTTTGACTCTCTGCTAAAAATGTTTTGCACGTTCTGTGAAGCCATTTTAGGAACACATTTGTGCGTTTTGCACATCTTGCACATTTCAAAGCTTCACCAAGATGTTTTTTTTTTTGCAAATTTTACAAGTCAAGTTCTTTAAACAGACTCTGTGTAGCAGATCACATGACATCCATTAATGATCTCCTAAACAGAAGTGTTTACAAAGCTACATTATTGTAAATAACCTTGCATGTACTAGTTATATATACATTTGGGGACAGCCTTGTGATGGTATAATGTAATTTATATATTTATTTTTAGTATTCTTAGTTCATAATCTTGATTGTATAAATATGTAATCACTTGATTCACTCATACATGTAACTGCTGGTAAAGAAATTTAAATTCCAATTCCAATGCTTATTGGTACTGGTGTTAATCTAATCTGGTGAAGAATACAGTAATTGAATAATTGCATACATTAGTCTAGGTTAGATAGTTGGAGGGAAAACAACTTTCTGGTAATTTGCTTATATAAAAAATATTTAGCGTCATATTCAATGCATATCTAATTCATGAGTTATAACAAAATACCCCAGTTATACACTTCCATTCTTCAAACCCACAGTAACCTACTACCACATTAATTTTTTTTCAACTTTTCAACCACCTTTTAGAATTAACACCCTTGCTGTGAATGTTACATTTTAGCAAGTGTGAATATGTTTTAACAAGATTATTTCTCTGTGTCAATTACCTGCTATCAATTCATTCCTTTAAAAAGATAACTACTTATCCACAGAACTCAACCTTCATTCAAGCTTCTCTAGAAAACCTTTGACTTTTTTAAAGGGTTATTTCGTGCATCGTTCTAAGAAGCTGTATTACCCCTCCGCCCTTTGACAGTGGTTATCTCTCTAAGTGTCAGTAGATAAAAACACAACGGATCGTTTTTCCTCTGTCTCTTTAGTCACATTGGACCCTGCCGATGAAAGATATGATGCCGTCACATAGAGGTGCCACTCAGAACCAACAACCAATCAAACAGGGTGGCATGATAATGGCTGTGACGTGCTTGCCATGCAGATCAGTGGCTGTAGTCATTGAACAGTTAGACAGTAAACAATCAGTGAACAGTCAATCAGTGATCAGTCATTGGGTGAACAGTCAATCTGTGTACAATTGTAACTTAATCAGTTAACCTTATATTAACAAATACATGGAATATTCATAATACAACTGACTGGGAAAGATGTTCTGACAAAGTTTAAGTTAAATACAGCTATCAGATTGTGTCCAAATAAAATATATTATTCTGTAAAGCACTTTGAGTTGCATGTATGTATGAAAGGTGCTATACAAATAAAGATTATTATTATTATTATTATTATTATTATTATTATTATTATTATTATTATTATTATTTCATGTAATGAATGTTCAGTGTGCAAACTTTGAAAATGTGAATCTAATTAAAAAGAACACCAACAGAATAGTTATGAAAATAAAGCCTGCACTGCTTTGAATCTATCAAACTCTAGATATTTCAGGACAGATGCAGCAGGAGGTGAGGGTGGGGGTGGCACATTAATGTTTAATGTCCATAATGAAATACACAGGAACCTAAAACAAGTGTGGGTGTGTCAGTAGGTGGAGACTGTGAGTGAGGGAGTGGTCTAGTGTGGGTGTGTCAGTATGTGGGGTCTGTGAGTGAGGGAGTGGTCTAGTGTGGGTGTGTCAGTATGTGGGGTCTGTGAGTGAGGGAGTGGTCTAGTGTGGGTGTGTCAGTATGTGGGGTCTGTGAGTGAGGGAGTGGTTTAGTGTGGGTGTGTCTGTATGTGGGGTCTGTGAGTGAGGGAGTGGTCTAGTGTGGGTGTGTCTGTATGTGGGGTCTGTGAGTGAGGGAGTGGTCTAGTGTGGGTGTGTCTGTATGTGGGGTCTGTGAGTGAGGGAGTGGTCTAGTGTGGGTGTGTCTGTATGTGGGGTCTGTGAGTGAGGGAGTGGTCTAGTGTGGGTGTGTCTGTATGTGGGGTCTGTGAGTGAGGGAGTGGTCTAGTGTGGGTGTGTCAGTAGGTGGAGACTGTGAGTGAGGGAGTGGTCTAGTGTGGGTGTGTCAGTAGGTGGAGACTGTGAGTGAGGGAGTGGTCTAGTGTGGGTGTGTCTGTATGTGGGGTCTGTGAGTGAGGGAGTGGTCTAGTGTGGGTGTGTCAGTATGTGGGGTCTGTGAGTGAGGGAGTGGTCTAGTGTGGGTGTGTCAGTATGTGGGGTCTGTGAGTGAGGGAGTGGTTTAGTGTGGGTGTGTCAGTATGTGGGGTCTGTGAGTGAGGGAGTGGTCTAGTGTGGGTGTGTCAGTAGGTGGAGACTGTGAGTGAGGGAGTGGTCTAGTGTGGGTGTGTCTGTATGTGGGGTCTGTGAGTGAGGGAGTGGTCTAGTGTGGGTGTGTCTGTATGTGGGGTCTGTGAGTGAGGGAGTGGTTTAGTGTGGGTGTGTCAGTATGTGGGGTCTGTGAGTGAGGGAGTGGTCTAGTGTGGGTGTGTCAGTAGGTGGAGACTGTGAGTGAGGGAGTGGTCTAGTGTGGGTGTGTCTGTATGTGGGGTCTGTGAGTGAGGGAGTGGTCTAGTGTGGGTGTGTCAGTATGTGGGGTCTGTGAGTGAGGGAGTGGTTTAGTGTGGGTGTGTCAGTATGTGGGGTCTGTGAGTGAGGGAGTGGTCTAGTGTGGGTGTGTCTGTATGTGGGGACTGTGAGTGAGGGAGTGGTCTAGTGTGGGTGTGTCAGTATGTGGGGTCTGTGAGTGAGGGAGTGGTCTAGTGTGGGTGTGTCTGTATGTGGGGTCTGTGAGTGAGGGAGTGGTCTAGTGTGGGTGTGTCAGTATGTGGGGTCTGTGAGTGAGGGAGTGGTTTAGTGTGGGTGTGTCAGTAGGTGGGGTCTGTGAGTGAGGGAGTGGTTTAGTGTGGGTGTGTCAGTAGGTGGGGTCTGTGAGTGAGGGAGTGGTTTAGTGTGGGTGTGTCAGTAGGTGGGGTCTGTGAGTGAGGGAGTGGTTTAGTGTGGGTGTGTCAGTAGGTGGGGACTGTGAGTGAGGGAGTGGTCTAGTGTGGGTGTGTCAGTATGTGGGGTCTGTGAGTGAGGGAGTGGTCTAGTGTGGGTGTGTCAGTAGGTGGGGTCTGTGAGTGAGGGAGTGGTTTAGTGTGGGTGTGTCAGTAGGTGGGGTCTGTGAGTGAGGGAGTGGTTTAGTGTGGGTGTGTCAGTAGGTGGGGACTGTGAGTGAGGGAGTGGTCTAGTGTGGGTGTGTCAGTATGTGGGGTCTGTGAGTGAGGGAGTGGTTTAGTGTGGGTGTGTCAGTAGGTGGGGTCTGTGAGTGAGGGAGTGGTTTAGTGTGGGTGTGTCAGTAGGTGGGGTCTGTGAGTGAGGGAGTGGTTTAGTGTGGGTGTGTCAGTATGTGGGGTCTGTGAGTGAGGGAGTGGTTTAGTGTGGGTGTGTCAGTAGGTGGGGACTGTGAGTGAGGGAGTGGTCTAGTGTGGGTGTGTCAGTATGTGGGGTCTGTGAGTGAGGGAGTGGTTTAGTGTGGGTGTGTCAGTAGGTGGGGACTGTGAGTGAGGGAGTGGTCTAGTGTGGGTGTGTCAGTATGTGGGGTCTGTGAGTGAGGGAGTGGTTTAGTGTGGGTGTGTCTGTATGTGGGGTCTGTGAGTGAGGGAGTGGTCTAGTGTGGGTGTGTCAGTAGGTGGAGACTGTGAGTGAGGGAGTGGTCTAGTGTGGGTGTGTCTGTATGTGGGGTCTGTGAGTGAGGGAGTGGTCTAGTGTGGGTGTGTCAGTATGTGGGGTCTGTGAGTGAGGGAGTGGTCTAGTGTGGGTGTGTCAGTAGGTGGAGACTGTGAGTGAGGGAGTGGTCTAGTGTGGGTGTGTCAGTATGTGGGGTCTGTGAGTGAGGGAGTGGTTTAGTGTGGGTGTGTCAGTATGTGGGGTCTGTGAGTGAGGGAGTGGTCTATTGTGGGTGTGTCAGTATGTGGGGTCTGTGAGTGAGGGAGTGGTTTAGTGTGGGTGTGTCAGTAGGTGGGGACTGTGAGTGAGGGTGTGTCTGCATGTGGGCGTCTCCAATGAAGACCCGGGCTGGCCTACCGGGACACTAGTTAAATGTAAATTAATGTACTTCTTGACTAACTCTTATCTTTATCAGTGTATCTCAGACTACATTTGTATTGATTGGTGTTCTGTTTTAAAATATGTTTTTGGAACATATCCAAAGGTATAAGCTACATTCCTGTCCTGTACAAACAGTTGCAAAGTAACACTCAATTTACAGGTTGTGCATTATATCTCACACCCAAATCTCCATGCATATTCACATAGAATGGAATAATAAGTACCATCAGGTGAGATCTTTAGTTTCCTTGGAAACCAAACCAAACAGCAAATACCTTGTTATCACTTTATCAAGTTTGCCTTGACCATGAGAAAATGATTCTGTTGACTGTGTATCATGAGTGTGTTTCAGACAGCTATAATATGTGATGAAGAGCAGAGCCTTCAGCCTCTACTTCATTGGTCAGCTTGAATTTGCTTCAAGATAGCTTATTGGCCAGTTGTTTGTGTCATGTGGCACAAGCGCGATCAATGTTTGGTAATTTTATTATTAACTATGACTTTAATTATCACTAACCATAGTTTTTTCTGCTTCTGTTTTGCAGGTAGATTAAGTTTGAACCTGAGGTTTTGTTTTGCAGGTAGATTAAGTTTGAACCTGAGGTTTTTCTACTCAGATACAAGTAAGATAAACTTGCAACTCTGTCAGGCATTGGAGACATTCTAATAATCAAATGTAAGAGTTGTCCTACGTAATCAGTCTCCAAACCCAGGTTTTTCAGTGACGAATGGATTTTCTTAGACCAGTAATTGTTTTATAGTCTCCATGAAAACAAAACAACAAGCACTGCATGAAATTTCTTTTTTGCATAATTTAATTTACAGCAAGATCTTGGGTTACTAAATGCCATTTTCTATGAAAGATTAGGTATGTTAACCATTGGAATTGCTTCCCAAACATAATATTGCCTCCCTAGACACCTATCCTTGTTGAATAGAAGTAGAAGCTGTGTTCTTTCCTGCTAAGTGCCTCTGTCTGAGCTGAAGGCAGAGATGATTAGCTTATGATAAACAGGTTTTAGGACAGATCATAGCCCTGCTCCATATTACAGGTGTACATACCTACTGATATATATATAGGGTGAGTGGGGGAAATAGCCCCGCCCCACACCCAGAAAAAAAATCAAACCACTTATATGATTAAAGAAATTGCATACATTCTCGAATGAAGATTCAAGTGCAACATTTTTACATTTAATTATATTTTTAAACTTGAGTTTTTTGAGTAGTTAAAGCAACATCATTCCATTCAGATGTGTCTTTAGCTGTCTGTTTGTCATTGTCATTCAAACAAATGAAAAGGCTTTAGCCTACACATTTTTAAACTTTTTAACTTCCTGTTCATAATATATTTTACAGCACAACACAGCTTGCAAGCATATTTGCAGAATTGCTTTTAACCAATGTGTCAAATTACCACAGGGCAGCAAATATGATAATTTATGTTATAATGTTTACCCATGTTACCATTGCTTACTCTATGTTTTCCTATATTTGACTTTTTTATTGAACATTATTTTATTAAACAATAAACCGCTTCAAAGAGCGGTTTTAATTAACTTTACATGTATAAATAGCAAACGATCACTAAACGACTTTTTTCACTTCGAATGTGGCCTTTCTTGTTGTTTGAGACGACAAGGCAGCAGATTCGCTCGCGTGCAGTTGTGCGCGCGGCCACTCGCGCGTGCTGCAGCTGAGGCGGGTGCTGATGCTGCGGACTCGTCCGCCCACCGCGCCGCGCTATTGGCTGACGCCGCTCGCAGACGTGAGACACTTGAAAGTACGAAAGACCGGAGCAAGGTATTCGAGAGCAGGGCGAGGGCGCAGTTTCTACTTTCTGGCGATAGAAGTTGCGAGCAAAAGAAATGCCGGTGATGGTGTTCGCTTCACTCAGTGAAGTCAGACAGACTGCGCATCGTTCTCCAGTGCTGTATTTGGAAACGGTTTCTTCAACGCGATCGAAAGCCTGAAAAAGGAGAAAATGGTCTGCGGCAAACGCATCTGAGGAAAAGAGAAGAGAAATGCCAAGTCCGAGATACGGACGTCGGCTCTGTCTGGACGTCGCCTTACTTTTCCTTCTTTGCGCAAAGTCTGAAAGCGCCCGAGGTAAGAACAACATTTAGAAACGCAATTTCACCAGTATTGAGTGCATATACAACAGTGTTTCGTTTTGCACCGGTACCTATATCGGATAATTGTTGGGAAAACAACCCAATTTAAAAAATGATCCCATTAGTGGATGCGGTTGCCCGTGAGTCAGCTACAGCTACACATGCTCTCCTGCCGAGGTGGAGACTGGATGTTAGTTTGGTGACTAGTGGTGCGTGAACTATTCATGAGATGATTGGTTTTTGTTAAATATAGAGGACACGTAGCTTGTTTTTATTATAGCTCTTTATAATAGCTGTCCTATGTACACAGACGGGAGTAATAAGGCATTCTCCAGAGTGTTTCGATATTGCTCTCATTATAAATAAGCACACTCATAGTCGGGCGGTCCGGAATGACTGACAATAAGAAGATGCAACAGGCGATCATTTGTCCTTATTGCGGTAGAATTACTCGCTTTTGTTCCGTCGAGGTGTTTGATGACTGGAAATCAATGAATCAATGTGTAGTCTGCCACCTCGTTACTGAATCACCTCTGATGATTGAGCTACTACACTACTGCAAGGACAATCTGTTGTATCTATTGTAGAACAAAGTTCTGTGTGTACTTGCACTATAAAAATAGGAAGGGTTTCTGTTGGAGAAGCATCTCCTGGTCTTTCTCTTGTAGTTCGCAGTTATTTTGTGAAGGTATTATTGGCACGGTAGGCTACGCCAAGCCAGAAAACATGTGTGATTTAAACCCATTAGATCACTACTGCGCGCAGCAGACAGCGTATTTATAAGCAAAATCGGTGACACTGTTTTTGTTCGTTATTGAATGTCTCTTGATTAAATTTAAACGAATGTTAAGTAGCAGTTACAAATGGGGTTTTTGCCGCTGCCATGCAGCCACTGTAATTAACCCAAGTGAAACATTATTAAAGTGCTGCTTCATTCAGAGCTTGGAGGAAGAAGGCCTTTCCGATACTGTTGTGTGTAGGCGCGATTCCTCCAGCACCTGCCCTTCACACTGCGCTGTGGGACATGCGCCCAGATCGATGCGTTTGAGCGTCTCTTCGCCAGGAGTGCGGCTCACGCGTGGCCTCACACATCCACATTAATGCCCCGTGCCAGGCCGCCTTTAACAGTCTCAGCGGGGCACGGATGAAACTCACAAAGGCTCCAGCATGAGCTCAGGACCGCATGCGTGCGACCCACCCGAGTCTCGCCTGGGCCAGTTGCTGATAGCCCGCTCTACCATCTGTGTTGAATTACTGTACTGGAAATTTTGCTTTGTCTGTTATATTTTACGTTTACTTAGACAATAAAACCTCAGAAAAATCCATAGAAAATCACTAGGCTTATAGGGTCTATAGATCACCACTTTAGTCTCTGTGAAAAAAAATATCTGAGAATGCATTTGCAACCAACTATTCCAGTCAGGAAGTTGCCAGTAAGTTGCTGACACGCTGTTTTATCCCACAGGGGTGTCGGTGTAAAGCAGTAAGTAGTAGGTTAGACATTGATCTCCATCGGTTTTACCCTATATAAATGCTCCATTGGACTGTTCACTTTTCAGGACTAGAGAACAAACCTCACGTCTCACGTTAGAGCTTCATACAGTGAATGAGACATCAGGGAAGCTGAATGATTAAGTTATTGTCCAGGACATACCCCCCCCCCCCCCATTCCTTTTGAGCTTTTCTCCCCATTTTCACGTGGCACTTTGGGTTTGTTTATAAGTCCACTGCCCAAAGAGTTTGTCTACTCATATGGGAGCACACCCACACACACACACACACACACACACACAAGGACGCTGTGTTATTACGATTCCTGTGTAGGTTTTATGGTTTTTCTGCGGGGTGGCGTGTGAAGGTCAAAGTGTGAGAGATTGCGTTGTTACCACGCCCATTAAGGAAAGCGTCTCACGCGGGCAGCGTGGCCACGCTCACGGGTTTGCACACGCAAATTTACATTTAAATGAAACCAAACGACGGGACAGACGAAACAGCGAGGGCGGGGTAATGACGGCACCACCACCCCGGACCTGCGCGGTGCCAGCTAGCCAGACTCACCCTCGTTTAGCCCTTAATGGGGGGTAATTTATGAGGCAGGCTGCCCTCCCCCCTGTAATGGTGACTTTAACGTTTGCGGCGCCCTAGCGGAAGAACGGATAAATCTGGACACGGACATGTGACCTACAAGTGGACTCACAGGCCTTATCAGTGTGTCGCTGGTGAGTGATGATGGTGGATGTGCCAGACTCCTTCACCCGGGTGATTAGTTACGCAGGCTGAAGTCTGACCTGTGTCCGCTCGCTGATTGTCCGCCGGCCTCCCACATTCAGGTTGCGGTGCGAACGTTGGCGCTCTCGTAGCGCGGAAAGGATCCGTGCCCACTCCCGCCACAGCGCACTTTCCCGCGGGAGGGGTGAAAAATACCCGTCGACTTGCCTATCATTAACCGGAGCCGGTTAACGTGCACGGACTTCATCCGTTAGCACTGTGGGCTCGATTCGTGAGAGCGCTCAGCAGGGTGTGCGGCAGACTCTCCTGACCTGGGTACTCCATCATGTGCAGCGGGGGCTGCCTGCTCCATCCGTCTCCATCCATCTCCATCCGTCTCCATTCACAGAGTCACTCAGAGGAGCCTTAAAACTGACTTCAAACTTAATAGACACTCCAGACATGTAGAGCTCTGGGACTAAATGGCTGCCTTGTAGAACCTCTCGGAAAAATCTAGGACAGGCGGGATAAAGTCTGGAATAGCCAGGCTAATAAAACGCTGAATTAAGACTTTAGAAAGCTCTAAAACATATTCAGTTTCGGTGTAAAACATGTAGATGAAATCACTTTATAAAGAATAAGGTGTTCATAAGAAACTGTCTTATGAATACAGCAGAGAGACAGACAGCGTCCAGTCTTATGAGTACAGCAGAGACAGACGGCGTCCTGTCTTCTGAATACAGCAGAGAGACAGACGGCGTCCTGTCTTATGAATACAGCAGAGAGACAGACGTCGTCCTGTCTTATGAATACAGCAGAGAGACAGACGTTGTCCTGTCTTATGAATACAGCAGAGAGACAGACAGCGTCCAGTCTTATGAATACAGCAGAGAGACAGACGTCGTCCTGTCTTATGAATACAGCAGAGAGACAGACGTTGTCCTGTCTTATGAATACAGCAGAGAGACAGACAGCGTCCAGTCTTATGAATACAGCAGAGAGACAGACGTCGTCCTGTCTTATGAATACAGCAGAGAGACAGACGGCGTCCTGTCTTCTGAATACAGCAGAGAGACAGACAGCGTCCAGTCTTATGAGTACAGCAGAGAGACAGATGGTGTCCTGTCTTATGAATACAGCAGAGAGACAGACGACGTCCTGTCTTATGAATACAGCAGAGAGACAGACATCGTCCTGTCTTCTGAATACAGCAGAGAGACAGACGGCGTCCTGTCTTATGAATACAGCAGAGAGACAGACATCGTCCTGTCTTCTGAATACAGCAGAGAGACAGACGGTGTCCTGTCTTATGAATACAGCAGAGAGACAGATGGTGTCCTGTCTTATGAATACAGCAGAGAGACAGACGGTGTCCTGTCTTATGAATACAGCAGAGAGACAGACGGTGTCCTGTCCTGCGGTTTGGTCTCCGGGGCTTGTCCTCTGTCCCGTGTGACTAGTGTCCTCAGCCTCTTGTCTGTCCTTCCACCATAATTACATACAACTGGAGGAGGAGAAAAAATCTAATTGAGTGTGAAAATCAATAATGAAATGATGAGTAATGTTACATTGTAGGAGACTGTGTGTGTGTTTACACTAAAGGCAGGTTAGTTACCTGTACCAGGTGGTCTTTTCATAAAGGTTCTTCTTAAAACAGGCTGAATTATAGCTGATGCACTCTGCATGGCAGGAGAGGTTGTTGACCTTGTGGTGGTTTCAATACATTCCGAGATTTCTAAACATGAGTTTTAAAATGTATGGCAGGAAATACACAAATAACTCGACTGTCTGCCTGTCTGTCTGTGTTTCTGTCTGTCTGTGGGTATCAGTTGGTATATGAATCTGTCTGGCTGTCTTTCTATTTCCGTGTCTGTCTGAATGCATATTTGTTTAATTTTCCATGGAATCCAGACCATAAGAAAAACTGAATGGTCTGGGTTTGCACTGCAGTCCAGATAATGGAGTATGGGGGGGGGGTGTAGAGAGAGGCAGCCGGCATCTTTTCATTCTCATTTAGAACAGAAATACAGAGCGAGAGAGAGAGAGAGACAGAAACACAGGGTGGGAGAGAGTGAGAGAGGACTGTTCCAACTTTCACTCTACACACTCTGATTTACACCAGCTCATTCTATCCGCTTGGGGGGGGGGGGGGGGGGGGGGGCATGTTTCATTATCTCATGCTTAGCAGCACTGCAATTGTCCTTGGACCTATTTTAAGATTTGTCAAATGAGCTGTTTTAAGATTTGATACAATAAATTCAGGCTTTGTTTTCTCGAACCTGTCTGTGTCCGTGCACGTCTGCCTACAGGTGTGTGAGAGTCTCGTTTCTCTGCTTTGTCTACCTGCTTCACCTTCACAATGTACAGTGTGTGCATTATGTACATTTTAAACAGTCTCTCTATCAGTCGGAGTTTCTGTTTCATGACAGAGTCGCTCGAATCCCCTCTGCCGCTCAGGCTTTTTGTATTGGCAAACCTGGGTGAGACATGGGTGAGACATGGGTGAGACATGGGTGAGACATGGGTGAGACATGGGTGAGACTTCAGGTCGGCCTCCCACCCCGGCCGTGGTTACCGCCGATGCTCGATCCGATCTTTTTGCAAGTGGATCCCTGGTTGCTGCAAGGGTTCTCGGGTTTGATTGCTTTTGTCTGCAGTATTTGTCACGCCCCGAATCGCTCGGTAACCTCCAGCAACTCTGCAACCTCAGTGGTGCGCCGTAAGAGCGACCCGGGGCTTCCTCGCTTTCTCTTGTTTTGTGCTGATGGATTTGTTTATTCAAACGTGTCTTTTGTGTGTTTCTGAGCTTACAATCACACCAGGAAAAAGGAACACAAAACATGAAACCTTAATTCCCCGGTGTTTTTAAAGATGTTTATTTGCGCCAACCTGAGTTGTAAATGTAGAGTTCTTCTTTCATTATGCATTTTAAAGCCCAATCATTCTTAAGTGGTTTGTTTGTGTTTTCAAGTGCTAAATTACATGCAAGCTGGGATCATGCTAATGGCCAGCTGTAGTGGAAAATCACGGCTCGGATGCATGCACACATGCGTACATAGAATGATGCGTACACACCAGCACTGGTGTGACCACGGCAACAAGCCCTCCATCACCCGCCTGATCTTTCCGTCTGTATTGCACATATGGAAGTTAATCTGTGTTTCTAAACACGTGCACGGAGGGGGAGTGGTGGTGGGGGGGGGGGGGGTGGTGGGGGGGTGGAGTTAGGAGAGAAACAAACACACACACACACACAGACCAAAGTGATTGCGTATTGAAGTCCTTGTAAACCGAGTGATTGGATCCTGAAGTCCATGTGATCCAAAAACATGCCTCTGTTGTATAGATAGCGTTGCGATGCTGTTTACTTAAAGCCAAATCATGCTTTTACAGAGAAGCGTACTGCACTGAAGCACACACTGGTGGGACTGTGTGGGGTTGGATAACAAGAGTTCAAAGGGTTGTTAAGTGTGTGTGTGTGTGTGTGTGTGTGTGTGTGTGTGCGCGCGCACGTGGGGGATAGGTGTGCTAAACTTTGATCGCGGTGCCGTTCATGGATTTCTGGTCTGTTTTTTTTTTGTCCATGTTGTTTATTTTTCTTTTCCTCCAGAGGTCCCCTGAGAGGTGCCTCAACCCTGCAAGAACTCCCACACCCCATCCATTTTACATACCCTGCATATCTCGTTGCTTTCATTTTTTATTTTATTTTTTGGCCTGCTCTTAAGTTATTTTCTCCTTCCTGTTTCCTCTGTTTCCAAGTTTCGATCTTCGGTGCCCTTTTGTTTGTGTACCAGTGCCAGAGGTGGTGGGTGCTCAGCTTCCTGCAGGCAAGGCCCGCCCCCTCTTGCCGACATCACAACCCCTCCCCGCGTGGCCTCTGAGGACACCCACGTGCAGCTTCTCCGGCTTGAACCCACACCCACTCCACGGCTGGCGCTAATTCCCGAGCCTTTGAAGCAGCATTTAGGAGCGCAAGAAGCTGGGGGAGGACCAAAGCCGAGCTGAATTGCCGTAATTTTCCAGGATAGGGTACGACTAGCCTGCCGCGTCTCGCCGGTAGCAGCGCTAAAGACTGTTGTGCTTTGGGGAAACCGTAGTGTGTACCAAACCTCAAAGCAAATCAACATCAGGTCTGTAATGAGCTGGAAAAGATCGGGCCGGAGACGGCGAAAGACGCGCTGGCGTCCCACGTCCTTCGTCCCGCGTCCTGCGGTAGCAGTGATTTACAGGCGCAGAAACAGCGGAAGGCCACGCGGCGAAGACGAGCCGTCTCTCTGATGTTGGTGTGCTCGCACGCCCCACCTGCTTCTCTTCTGCCTGAGCGATCCAATATCTCGCTGAGTGATAAAAGAGCCACTGCTGATCCTGGGGTGAATATTGTCTCATAAGCACAGTAAGAGCTCACACCAAGACCCCGAATGGAACACCTGAACAGCTTTCACACGTGACGGATCCCAAATGACGCAAGACATTTTCAGATTGAGCTGATGTGTAGATTAGCTTTTGCGCTGGATACACGCTGGCAGAAATCGTGTCAGCCCAATTCGGCTTTGAGTCTCAGATCCAGTCCGTGTCCTAAACGGCATTGCTAATTGCTGTGGCATTTTATTAGACGAGCGTGTACTGGCATTAATAATTCAGGAGGGGTTGTTTTGCGATGTCATTTGTTTGCGTAAATATCTCAATGAGCGGGCAGGCAAATATGAATTTTGAATAAAGCATAATTAATGGAAACACATTGATTGTGCGTGCAGGGTTCAAATAATTAATGGGGCACTTTGAAATATTTATGGTGTCTGGAGTAAGCACTTCATTGAGAGCAGTCAGGCAGAAATCTGAGCTGCAGTCCGCCTATTAAATATTTAGAGGGCGCATTAATCTGGGAGCTTGTTTTGTAGCGATAAAGAAGCCAGAGATGGATCCCGAGAACAGTCCAAGCCGCCGTGCTCATGAGCAGTGACGTTCAAGCCCAGAGGACTCTGGTCAGATGAGGAAGGTGCACTGCAACAGCACCGGCCAGCCGCCACGCAGCCCAGATCAGGTTCTGTTCAGGCCTTGATCCACCACCATTATCATAATTGTACTGTAAAGCTGCCTGTTATTGCTGTTTTGGGAGAATTTGGGTGTCACTGTGTAGCTGGAAGTGATCTGAGATCCTTGCTGTGTGGTGAGGATCTGCTGTGGCAGGTGGGATCATGTCACTCAGTAGATCAAGTTGAGCAAGGTTCTGCTAACACCAAGGCCAGGGGTTGGGTTCCCCAAGGAGCACACATACCGCCACACTGATTAAAACGCAAGTGCTCTGGATAAGAGTGTGTGTAGGAATGCTTTAAATGTGTACACTGAATGAGGATTCTTCTGGCCCTCTGTGTATCAAAGTGTGTACATACTACAGGGTGTAGACTACAGCAGCACAGTACGCAAGTGTGCTTGTGCAACAAAACAACACTACCTCAACACAGTAGCACAGGGTGTGAATGAACAACACAGGGCTCCGTGGCACAGTACAGAGGACTGCGTAAGTGTGACCGACTCACTAAAACTCATTCATTCCTTATTTGAATATGAATCCAGCCCGCTGTAGCGACTTCAGTGGACTTTTCTGCAGAACTTGGCAGGTGCTCCTTACCCAGAGCAACGTGGTGTTTCCGTTGTGACCACATGGGCGTTTCCTGGCAAACGACCCCGTATTAGTGTTGCCAACACCCTGATCAGCGTGCTGTACCACACGACCCATCAGAGCAGAGGTGCTACACTTCCCAAACTCTATTTTCTTTACAGATAAATTGGGCACTGGGTTATGGAACACTAATAATGAGCTTCTTCTGTGTCTGATAATTAAGGGACTATGCTAATGTGCCCTGTCCACTAATCGAGACGGGGGGCTGAAGCCAGCTTGCTCACGCAAACTAACCGAATATTTAGTTCGCAGTTCTGGCTTAATGTAGTCAGTGGCTACATTAATAGGGGAGCATGTTTTGTAACAATGATGGGAGAGAAGATGGATGCTGAGAACAGTGAACCCCAGACATCTGTAATTACAGCAATTGACGTCTCTGGTTTTAACACAGGGCCCAGATCAGTGGTTTTATGAGGCTTCACCTTTTGCTGTTATTCTTAATGGCTGCTGGTGTCCTTTTGATAGCTGTTGCATGTTACTGTGGAGCCAACCGTGCTTTGAGGCGACTCCTGATGGCATGTTACAAATGGGTCTGTGGACATTGTTGAGACTCAAAGATTCATGACATTTGACACCAAAAGTGTAAAAATGTTCGCCGATTTATCCAGCATTTTGTGAAGTCGATAATAATAACAAGTACTTAGGATGTATGGCCACTTCCACAAGTGCAGTCAAAATAATACAGGTCAGGCTTATTAATTTTCTAGCAGGGTGAGGTTAATTAGTTGCAAAGCATTTTACAATAACAGTCTAGAGTGCAGCACAAAAAAGTCCTGGCAGTTATCTGTAATACTAGGACTTTTTGTGCAAAATTAGCACATATTCAACTTAAAATTGGAACTTCTAGTCCAACAACTCTGCCTACTGTATATGTACCACCTGTAATGCTGAATTATCCAAGGGGCCGGCTCCTTCAGCATATATTATTAGCTCAGGTGCAAAAATGTCAAATCTTTTCAACCCCTTCTGCTGGTGAAGTGGATTCATTATTACTAGGGCTTGTAGCATTGCTAACGAGTTACTACTAAATTTAGAATCCCACCATGAATTGGGAGCTTTGAAAATGTCAACCTTTCCTTCACGATCACAGGTGAATGTCAAGCAAGGTATAGACGGGAGAGAACGCTTGTCAAATAGTAGCTCATTTAGAGGAGTTGTGGCTGACTGACTCATCTCAGGTGTACTGTTCTAACGCAGAGACCTAAAACCTTAGCTTGTGATGAAAGGTGCAATTACCTTAGTTGTATGTGAAATTACATGTTCTATTTAAAAATTAGCGTCTCCCTAGGAACAAGAACCGCTAATTTGAGAGATCACATGTACCCGGACAAATGGTTTACACTTCTGTTCTGTCCCAGCTCCACACACACCTAAATCAAGGTGTGAAGAGCTTCGTCTAGAACCATAGAGGTAAAAACCTGGATCTTCCCAGGGGTACCAAGAAACTGCATTTTAAACGGAAATTGTTATTCATCTTTTTTTTTCCCCTCCACTTTGTCCTCCGTCTTGCATATTCGCGCAGCCTCCAAGAGATTAAAAGCAGACCATTAAGACTCACTCCCTGACACTTATTTCATCTTTTCCCTTTGTGCCTCTTCATGAATTTCAACTCCCAAGTCCCAGCTGGCTCCACGATGCTTAAAGTTTGATTCTTGCTGATGAAGAGGCCTGCATGAGAACTCCCTGGCTGCCCGCCACCTGCGTCTTATGGATGGGTGCTCGGAGCGTTCTCCTGCCCCAGGCGCAGGGCTGTGGAAAGGAGCTGCTGGATCCCCGGGTGTTCGCACCGCTGCTCAGGCCAAGCGTGCACGCATCGGTGCGGGAGAAGTTAGCGGCACTCGAGTGTTGCCGACTCTCGAGCGCTGGGGGAAGATTAAAACGGGCCTTTTGGGGCCTGCTCATCTCAACCCATCGCACAGCTGTGTTCCTCTAGCTGCCGTCGCCCAAATATCTTTGGAAACTGCTGTCCATATGAACTTATGAATAAATATCACTAAAACTGTTCTACCCATACCTCAAGACATTCAACCTGGATGATTTACGTGGCAATTTGATAATCTTCAGCAGACTTTCTGCTAACTATTCTTCAACTTTCTCTCTTTTTTCCTTTGGGAAACATGCAGTGAGTGAAATTATGAGTGAAATGCATATATATTTCAATCAGATGTATCCTTGCGTGGTTCCAGTTTAATTTGCCATTATATTAAGCTTATTTTCAGGAAGCATGATCTAGTCATCTGTACTGATGCTTCACCTGAGAAAATCATTAAATTAACGTGCAGACCTTGACGAACACTGGCCCAAGACTAATTGCATTTACTATGTGTTTAACACTATGCTAATCTCAGATAATTTAACAAGGCCTGTTCTGCATAGGAAAACAGTCTGTCTGCCATTGTCTGTCTTTCTCAGTCTGATCTGTGGAGGATGGATCTGTGTTCACAGGAATGGTCCAGTAATTGATCCTCTGTAGGCAGTCAATTAGAATATGAATTGGTTAAGAGTCTGCATTTAACGAGGCATGTGTTATTCCATTAGAGTGTTCACTAAGGACAGCCATGGTGGAAAAATGATTACAAGGTGATGGCTTTCAAATCAGCACAGCTGCATCAGGCTAGGTGATTTGAGCTGGGCGGGGCCACAGTCTGGGCAGGGCAACTGGGTGGGCGGGGCAACTGGATGGGCATGGGAAACTGGGCGGGGAGGCCAGTGAGAATCGTACTGCTGACCAGCCATGACTTCATCACACGGTCAAGAGAGAAGGTGCTTTTTAGTCAGGAACTTGTCACAAGAGGTCATCTGCATGATGTTCCTGGTGGCAAGTTGTGGAATTTCTGTACAAAAACTGGTCACACCTATTCTAAATGTATAGATACACGTAAGCATGTCTTTTAGAAAGCGGAAAACATACATGTTGCATATCATTGTCATTAAACAATCTTTCCCATATCTTTGATGTAAAAGAAAAAAAAAATCTAGATTAATACTTGTGCTTTTGATGTCTGGAGTTGGGAAATAATTTGATAAATGACATTTTCCACCAGCGGCTGTAGTCCTTGGTATCAGACTTTGATAAATGTTACTTTCCTTGGCTTGTCTTCAGTCAAAGGCCTTTCTTAAAGGCCACCTTTGTCATCATCACTGCTCTCCTTTGATGAGACCAAACCTGCTACAGTTTCTGCAGATGTAGAGGTGGTGGGAGGAGGAGGAGGAGGAGGGGGACTGAGGGGCTGAGAAGCCTAAATGTCAGCTCGTCTGTTGCAGGTTGTGCTGCCCATGCCATTTCAGACTAGTCCAAAACCAGATTTCCACACTGATGTCCTTCAGTTTTCTTTAAACCTCTATTAGCACCAAGTAGCGTGAACACTGTCAACGCTGTGTATTCCAGCAAGTGCCTTTTACATCAAGAAAACACACCAGCTGACAGCTTTATGGTTCTGCTAGTTTGTGGGTTCTTATTCGTGCAAAACTGCGAGACTGAAATTGCAAGACAGAACTGATGTGTAGGATCTTGCGGAGGGTCGTTATCCAGCTGCACAGAGATGGGCAGCGTCTGGGAGACGAACAACCTTCTGCAGCACTGCAGCGTTTGATGGAAAACTGCTCCAGCCCAGGCCGGACCTCCCGATACTACACACACTGCAGATCTGAACACGGATTAGAACAAAGCTCTCCTCTGGGGCGGCTGCAGCCCGCATCATTATTCGCAGTACTCGCACCCCGAGTCGCCTTGGACTGTTAAAAGTCGATTTCTGCTTTCGGTCTGAGCCGTAATTGGCCCTTTGAGCGTGGATCTCGGCCCCCCGGCGTGGGGTGCATTCAGATGCGGGGTGGGTCCGCATCTCGGGGTGGGAGAGGCAGCGGTACTGAAGAGGAGCGAGAAGATTAGGCACCTGCACTCTCTCATCACCACTGTCTCGCCCCACTGTCTCGCCCCACTGTCTCGCCTCACTGTCTCACCCCACTGTCTCGCCTCACTGTCTCACCCCACTGTCTCGCCCCACTGTCTCGCCCCACTGTCTCGCCTCACTGTCTCGCCCCACTGTCTCGCCTCACTGTCTCACCCCACTGTCTCGCCTCACTGTCTCGCCTCACTGTCTCGCCTCACTGTCTCGCCTCACTGTCTCACCCCACTGTCTCACCCCACTGTCTCACCCCACTGTCTCACCCCACTCTCTTTGTTTCAGTGAGGGGTGCTTTTGCGGTAGGATAGGTGATATTTTGAGATGTTACAGATGGTCCCCACAGCAGTGAGGTACCACAGCAGTGCTGGACGTTTAAAGGTCCTTGAATTTGAACATCACAAACACCCAACAGTCTTCAAACTGCATATTAAAATATGTTCATCGAGTAGAATTTATTAAATTATTATATTTGAACGTACCACATTTGGAAGCCCTTCGAAGGACGTAGTCGATCGTGCAACCTGCTGTATGTTTCAGCCGGGTCAAGCCTGTGTGTGAGTGTGAACTAAATCAGCCTTCAAGGCGATTCTCACATCCTCCTCCTGCACATTCAGCCTGTGAGGATCAACTCCATAAGAACAGTCATACTGCCAGAGTCAGACACGTATATCACTGGCTGCTTTTGTGATGGTCGCTGCCTTTATTAGGTGCTACTGGAGTGTTCCTTGAAGATCACGCAGGTCACTGCCCTGTTATTTTATCATATCCTTGTTAGTGACTGACCATATATTCCCCTCTTTGAAGCAGGCAGTCGTTATAAGCCTGGCTGGCCAATTTCTGCCAATAGCTACAATTGTCATTAATCGCATTTGGTCATTTCTGAGAGCAAACGTAACGTTTGTTTGTGTGCGTTGTCCACAGTGTTTTGGTCGCAAACACTTAAAGCAGCCACACCACTCAACCTTCTTTTTTTTTTTCTTCCAAAGTCCAGTGCATTTACGGTTGCCATGGCAGCGTCTCCACTCCGTTGTCAAGTGAACACAGATTACGATGAGTAATATACAGTTCAGGGTGGTTCACGCTGAGTGTAAGCGTTCCTCTTTCTCACTCTGATTGGTCCTTTAAGAGGAGCACAACCCGCAACAGCTGGCTGAAACACAGCACTTAAAAAAGACCATGACAACCGCCACAAACCTTATAGTCAGCATCCCATCTAACTCTTGCACTCTCTGCTATATTTTGTTTACGGATTTCACTAGCGGTGGGTTCGTAGGAGTGGCGATGGCTATGACGTTGAGCGTCGATCGGTGTCTCTTGGTTAGCGATGGTGTCTTACTTGACGCGACACTTCGGCTGGGAAAATTCCCACCACCTACACAGACGTAGGCGCGAATCCCAACTAAAGAACAAGGGAGAAAACTGAAAAGTAGCAACACGTAACAATCACAGCTATTAAGATCCAGACCTCGATGCTTTTCCCTCTTTGATCTGGCCAGTTGGCACCTCAGAAATGTCACCTTAACATGCTAAGCATGATTCAGTTGTTCTGAGGCTAACAATCACCACGCCATATATTTTTCACCCGTACAAACTGTAGCGTCAGCGTCGGTGCTTTTAAGCAGCTTAAATCGAACTGGAATGTGGTTTTCTGGTCATGTCAGAGGTGCAGACAGGTGTAGGCAGACCAAACAGACAGATGCAAATCAGTTTCCTCCAGCTTCCGCAGCTCGGGGGCCCCGAGGAGCAGGGCCCGCACCACCTTAATTAATTTTCGGCAGATATTTCCAAATAAAACTTCTTGTGCTGAGAGCAGGAGGAGAAGGAGCTTACTCCGCTCTGACATGAAGCATTACTGGGCCAGTTTCCTCCGACACAAAGCTATGACTCAGACCTATTACTAACGTGGACGGTGGATATTGCTGGTGCAGCCCTTTTCCTGGCCTAATAGTTCTCCAAAACCGGAGATCAGCTTAAATGCGAGCTTTCCAGGTACGCTCGAAGTAGTGGGAAAGAGGTGTAATCATATTAATGGCATGATGGCTGCCTTTTGCCTCGGAAATGTGATGGTTACTTTTGCCTTTGTGTCAGTTACTGTCATTTTCTTGCTGCATGTTTTACCACAGAGCAGTGAACGTGGAGCCAATTCAGTGGTTAGAGGAGGCGTCGCAGCACAAAGGCTCATTTAGTGTTTTATTTTCCCAGAGTGTTCACGGAGGGCTGAAGGAGGAGCTGTGACTGATTGTAAGGATACTGCTCCTCTCAGTGTTGTTTCCAAAGGCTGATTGCCATCTTTCTTGGAACGCCCCCTACCTGAGCAACGTGCTGACACGTTCGTCTGACTTCGGCTAGTGGGGCAGACCTGTGGAACGTTTACTGTACCGGCCTTTAGTCGGCCAGATGGAACAGCCAAGACAACAGAACAAAACAGCCAGACAGCAGAACAGCCAAACAGAACAGCCAAACAGAAGAGCCATACAGTAGAATGGCTCCTCAGGATTTGACCTGCTTTGATAAAGGATTGTGTTCTGCATATTTCCTTGAGACTCCCCCCCTCCCTCCCACCTCCGCCCCAGCCACCCGCTTTGACCCCGTCTTCCTCCCATTCTGAGAAAAGCAGAAAAACACAAATGCGGCTCCTTTCATTCGCACGCGGGGTACTCTCGGCCCCGTCTGGAGTGCACGTAACAAGCCCTGACAGAGAGAATCGCTCTCTAAATGATTTATGCAGTAAAGAAAGCATCTTGGGTGCATTAGCTGTCACTCGCACTTTCCCCACACATTCACCGTCTCTGGCTTTTGTTCCAGAAGGGCCGACGCTTTCAGGTCGAGGCGAAGTGGGGGGGGTTGGGGATAAGGGGGCGGTCTTGACGTGGGACTGAACGAGGCCAAATTAAGCCGAATAAAGCGTGTTTTGATCTGCCGGCTCTTTTGCAGCAGTCCGCTGGCAGTGGGAAGAAAGGCCCCCTTTCTGCCGTACGCCTCGCCGTTGGCATCGCCTCAGGATCAGCGGCTATGGCGTTAGCTCCGCCCAGTCGGATCAGCTGACTGATCTTTCACATCAGTACAGGGTTAGATGAGGACAGCCTGACTGGTCAGACCTCCAACTGCCCTGTCTGTGGGGGAAGAAAATCATCCCCAAAAGCCAATCAGTACAGAAGTGCCAGATATCACTGTTTAAGAGGCACTTATTTCCAAATATATGAGTAGAGACATTATAATTAATAACACTCTTCGGATGTGTTCATTGCACTTCCAGTAGCACATCAGAGGTGCCAGATCTTACATGTTTTTATATTTCTCCAAGAATTTATGTCAATTTTTTCATTGATTTTATTGCCATTTTCAACTTCTTCATTAAGGACTAGCAAATCCTGGACTTGCCGTCTCCAGTAACCTGTATGCCGCACTACTTACAGAAATAACTGCACACGCACACACACACACACACACACAAGAGATGCTCTAAACCAGGGGTGCACAACATACACCCCCCCCCCCCCCACCTCACCGTTCAACATTTTAAAACTCGTCCCCCCCCGCTCAACAATTTAAACTCACGCCCTTCAAGCAGCTTTACATGTAATTTTGGCCCGGCTCCTCCTTCAAGTTGTGCATCCCTGCTCTAAACAAACACAGCATTTTCCTCTGGCCCTACATAGACCTTGTACTTGACACTGAGAGTGAAGCATTGTGAGGTGATCGCTGAAGACTGCCGAGAAGAAACCAGCACGAGAAACTATGGCTTGAAAGTTTATGTATAATCATTATTGTTAAAACAATCTTTTCATCTGTGCTTTATTGCCTACACCATGCAACACGCAGATGCCATTTAGATGTTTAGGACACTGTGTTGTCATCATCAAATGGAGTCCAACATTTTCCACGTGTCACCACTTTTTCAGAGCAAGGGCTAAGAGCTTCTGCTGAAGGATTCGGATAATTTACTGATCCAGAGTGCAGGGTGACTTTAGAGGCTGCCTCTGAGGCTAGATAAACCCATCTTCATCCTGAGTAAACATTATTGGCTGGTGGACACGTTTACCTGGGATGTCACTAGATTGGATTCAGAACCCTGTGAGCTATTTGCGTGTGACCTTTCAGACACTGCAGCTCCATCGGAACGAGACGTGCAAAATAATTTTGGTTTTACGGGCACTGAGTGATGACATGCCTCGAATAACTTCGTAGTGTGAAGAATTCCTGCCTGTCCAGTGCAGTAATTCAGACAAAAAAAACCCCAAAACACAAGCCATGGCGGCTGATGCTTTCGTGCCAAAGCTTTACAGAAACTCAGTTCCTTTGTGGACGGATGCAGCTTACTGTGGCGTTTCCCTTTGAGAAGAGATAACATTCCGTTAAGTTTTCCGAGCAGCTCCGACTCTTTCCGAGCTGTTCTGTGCTTGGCTCCAGTACTTTTCCCACTCGCGTCTTAAAGCGGATGGATTAGCGCACGCTTAATTACTCCCAAGGACAAGCAACGTTTGCCAATGTGAAACGCAATTTTTTCCTAACCGTTTTTTTTTTTTGAAGCGCAATGTCTGCGTTGATAAGTCCGGCACTTCCTGTGGTGTTGCCTGATTAAAGCGCTGAACTGGTAAAGGAAAGGGAATTAACCCCCAGAGCTCAATTAGCATTTCCAGTTTAGGATAATTTCATCCATGGGGGCGCTGCTTCCTTTGTTCACTCTTATCCCTTGGTACATCAAAGCAGTGTTTAGCTAGGAGACATCTCCACGCCTTTAATTTGGCGTTGGCAGTGTAGAGCCATTGTATTGCTATGGGGGGGGGACCAGGCAGAACATCTCGAAGAATTCACACGGAAGCAGCTACACCGCCGAGACAGGAAAGAGCATGACCTGAAAACCTGACCGTCGATCCTCACATGACAACGGTGACATTATGTCCGTCATTAGACAGCAGTGGTGACATTACGGTTTCTGCTTGCCTAAGCTCTAGTGCGTTTTAGTGATGTTTTCCCTTCAAAAGTCTTTCTTCCGCACCACATGTCACTTTTCAAAGAAGTTGACACTTGCAGCCCTGGGAGATTTTGTAGCCATGTTCCTTTGAGATAGGCAGCACCTTAACAAACACCTTAAGAAAAGGCATCTGAGGAACACCTTATCTGTCATGTGCATGTGTTGTCGGGCTATTTTGCAGAACTCCAGCTGTCCATGAAGCGCTGACACTGTGTTATTCTCCATCCCTCTTAAACTGTTAGTAAAAATAAACCATCACAAATAATTCCTCCCTTGTCCCGTCCCAAAGTAAACCTGTTATGTGAAAAATCACCCAAAAGGGGAAGAAAAAGCAGTTTTGTAAAATGCTACCAAAGACCATCTAAGACTAGAAGTGTTATCGCACAGACCACTCAGACAGCGCTTGAGATGTCAGTCAGAAAGATGCTAGCTAATAAGTGCTCAAATTATAAATGTGCACAAATAAATGTGCAGACCTGTATGTTCAAAGCCTGATGCATTGTTTTTAAAGAGGATTTATTGATTCTACTAATGACTTGTTTTTTGTTGTTTTCATATATTCTGTCTGGTGAGAATGTTGAGACAGTCGTAGCAAAACCCCAAAACAACCTCCATCGTTCCTGCATGCTTAGCATAGTGATTGTGCTCATGCTGTTTACCGTACCATCCAGCAGGATTTTGTGGTACTACTTAGAATTAAAGACAGCACAATTATTGTCATTAGAAGTGTCTATCAAATCTCTTCTGCCGCTGTGGCGTGAGTCTGTCCTGGGCCACCCAGTCTTCAGCCGACAGCAGTACTGTGATGCTGAGTGCCACCATTACACTGACCTTACACAAGGAGACATTATGGCCCTGTCCACCCTGTGCTTTCCCCAGCGTCTTCACTGAAGGAACCTGATGTACGTGCAACACAATCAAATACGAATTCTCCACAATGTAAAGTATCCCCCTGGCCTCAGTCTATCGCGTAAAGCACATCTCTATAACTATTATGGACCGGGACTGCCCCATTTGGTCCGGCGCCCGCGTGGTTGGTGGCCGAGGTGTGGACAGGCTGCCGCAAGCCTGTTGCTGTACGTTCCTGCCCTCCTCGGCCAGTTTAATATGAAGTGTCTCTGGGCTTGTGCCCGTGCCATTCTGTTCGTCCACTATAATAAACGCCCCACCGCAGTAGCCACGCCCCCTCGCACATGCTCATTTGATCTGTCTGCAGAGAAAGACAAGGGTTTTATTTTGTCTGGTATTATGTGCAGGGACTCTTAGGATCGGGTCCTTATGAGAACATTATTTTCCCTTCGTAAAGCTGGTGAACTCAAGCGTCGCTTCAGACTGAGTGAGCGTTGGATGTCGTAGCCGACGGGTGTTTGCTGTATTGCAATATCCAGGGGTGAGTCACGCGCACTTGAATCAGATCAGGGTGATGGTCTTCAGCAAAGAAAAAAGTGGCTCAACCCTGCACGTCTTCACCAAAAAACATCCAATTACTTATCTGCATTCCTTATTTACACCACTGTTTCCATTCTCCTCAGGCTAAGGTCTGACTGGCCCATGAAGTATTTACCCCCACACATGCACCCACACAGAGCCAGAACTCAGGGTTCCCACGCCCGGCCGCCGGATTGGCTGTTGCTTGGTTCCGTGACAGGAAGCTGGAAGCGATAAGGTGGGCGTGTGTCACAGCGCAGGGTCACTCCTGGTCCAAACCAGTGGACACGCGATTTGTCTCAAACTGGGAGGGACAGGCTGCCTACCAAGGTCGGAGAGCTGCATGACTGATGAAGGGAAGGAGTCAACATGGCAGCCTCGGAGATGCAAAGCGTGGTTATGGGAATCCAAGTCACACGTGGGCTTGGTACACACATGGGGTCATGACCACTGCTTTCACTTAACCATTAATGACTTTATCATTATCTTAACTTTATCGATTAAAAAAATAAATAAAAACTTTTGCAAAAAAAGACCTTGCACTTATGTTTGTAAGGCAGGGGGACTGTGTGATTACCCAGACATACCAAGAGTCAGCTGACCTATGCTGACCTACAAATCAAGGTCGCACTGTTGCGTGGTTAGTGGTCGTGATTTGTTGGTGGCTGTGTTTAACTGAGGGACATAATGTGGCTTAACCTCAGCGTTACCTCGTTAGCTCGGCGTGCCTTTCGTATACTCATCCTGTGGCTGGCCCTCATTTGCCAGATGTGCTCGCACCTCATCAAGCCGGCCGGTGAGTTAACATGACCGCTGTGACAGGATGGCCACAACTATCCCCACCAGCCATTTCCCACCATCAATTTTTTTGTCTCGCCTAATGCGCTTAGTATCGATATTCTGGCATCCTTTCGGTTTTGACATCCGTGAAGCACCTGACCAGAAGCAAGCGGGCTGGAGGATGAGGAACGTTTTGTGGCGGGTACCTTCCCCGGGACTGCCTGCTGCCTGTGAATGCTGTTTGATCCTGATGGACTGACAGATTAATTGAAACCAAGCTGCACTGTGTCTTGCGTGAGCTGGTGCGTTGCAGATGATGAGGGGTAATTGTCTGGAACGGAGAAGAAAGAGTCCGACTCGCACTTCGGCGGAGAGCCGGCGCACAGCGCCAACGAGGCCTGATGGATCTGCCTCTCTCCAGCTCGGATTCCACCTCTCCCCGCCCCACCGGACACCGACGACTCCAACAGAATAATTATCCGCTTGGGCTCAGACAGAGAGAGGAATGTAGTCTCTCGTCTCTTCAGTCCACGCGTCAAATGTCATTCTGAGTCCTCACACGCAGAGAAACGATATTAAAAAGAATGTTTTCTCCCAGTCACTGTGAGAAGAACGCACAGTTCCATTTATGACCCTGTCAGACAGTTACAATAAACACGTTGAACTCACAAAGGAATTAGCATTGCAGAAAAATATAAGTTTAATATAGTTGGTTGTTTGGTTTGCATTTCATTGGTCTCCGTTTAAATGAGTGTTTTTCAAACATTTATTTTAAAGGGCACAGGAGACAAAGGGTATGATTCAAAAACGTAGCCATCTTCTCCAAGTTGGAGTGAACAGCAGTGGCGGTGTCAGAGGTGTGGGTGTAGCTCTCTTGATCATATCAGTAATCAAAGGCGAACCTGCACCCAGCAGCCTCTGCTTCTGTATCGGCTTCTCGCGCAGAGGGACGCGTTCATTCCAAAGGTTATCAACGCTCGCCGCGGCGTTGCTGGGATTTTTCCCTTCAGTGCGTCTGGAGTCAATTTCACTCGGCACGCCCTCGCAGCCGCTGGCTCAGAAGGCTCTCTCACGATCACGAGGAACCTTCCAGAAGGTATAAGGGCGGCAGAGGAGTGGACAGGCCTCGCCTCAGCTGGGGGAGGGGGGGTGAGCGAGGGAGGGGGCCAAAACCCATTACAGCCGTCCGTCAGGCAGACGGGAAATCACTTATGTGATCAGAGAGAGCGGGAGCGGCAGAAAAAGGTTACCTTTTTGATGTCTGCATTTGAAGTTGCTTCATGGTTGATGGGTTTTTTTTTCCCCCCCTGCGGTTCCACAGGTTTCCAGGAAGCCCCTCAACATTCTCTCATAGGTTGGCACTCTGTGGGGGAGATCGGCTTCTCCCTCCACCAAAGATTGCTCATTACGGCCTATCAGTGGAATCCCTGAACCGCAGGCCACCTTTCTGAAAACCTTTGTAATAAATTGCCTTAGACCCCTTAGGTGGGTGTGAAGTGATGTCCGTAGCAAACGCTGCCTCTCGGTGGCTCCAGATCGCGCTAGGAGGGAACTGTGTATCCGTTCATGCATCAAGAGAATTTTAAACACCTCATTTGCATTTTGCAGGGAACGTTGTTCCACGTACGTACAGAGAAGCGAATTCATGGGTAATCTGTGCAGTCTTTTCCAGGCGCTCCACTCTGAAGGGACAGAGCGCCGTTTGTCATTAATGCTGCTGTTTCGTAAATGAGTTTCCATGTTCGTTTTACTGTTCCGGCACTGAGCCAGTGAGCAGATCGTGGGCTGTGCTGTACATATCCACACACAGCACCAGTAAATCTCACATGTGCATTCACATCGATTCCTTCTCCACTACATATTACAAACAGTACATCACGGTGACTGTTACAGCCAGAAATCAAGGAACGTTGGAATGCGAGCTAGGTCATATCACCCTCCCCTAAGCTTAGTTTGGCTTGTTAACGCACAGCTCATGCTGTAACTCAGCACAGAACATAATTGCTATGAGAGTTTCCCCCTATGGTGATTGACGGCCAAGAGAAGCATGTTTGAGGTTGAAAGAGCAGTTGGTTAATCCCAGTAAATCCCCCGTAGTTACTGAGCTGAAGCTTGCATTTTTGTGAACGAATTCTAATTCAATTCCTGTGGGATTAGACCGTGGTCTTCGCCGCCAGTGCGTGTGGCCCCGTCACAGGACTACATAATTGCAACGGTTAAGATTCCCATGCAGTGTGTCTGCGAGACTTTCCAGGGCCCCTCTCCTCATCTCTGACGGCCACGGTTATCAAGCCGCTTCTCCTTGAATGAAAGCGCCCAGCTCTGGGTGCCCCGCGCCCCCATCCAGAATCATCGCTCACTCCAGGCGCATCCTGTCGACTTCTGCTTGTGCGCATTTGCTGTAATGGCGGTTTAAGTAGCACACACATCTCTTTCCTTCACTTGTCCTTGCGTCTGTGCTGTGTGGGAAGACGTGGGCCCAAACTCTTTCAAAGTAAGATGTCTTTTTTTTTTCCCTCCGTATACCGGCATCACCAAAATGTAATGTGTTTGTTTTTTGTTTTTGTTTTTTAAGAGTCTGACCACCAAAACACTGCAAAAGCCAATGTGCTTTCTCCTGAGATTAATTATCTTGCCCGATGCTCCATATTTCTGACTACTCTGCCCGTTCCCACATATTATTATGGAAAGTTTTGTTGAATAGAAATATATTATTCCACCGTGAAACCGAAAAATTTTTTCAGATCATTTTATTTCTTTATCCTTTGTTTCTTATTTGATGTTTATCCTGTTTTTGTTTGAGAGATCTGCACTCAGAGCGTGTCAGACTGCACAGGCCAGAATAGATAGAACCCTTCACACCTCAGCACACGTACGGGACCGAGACCGAGCAAAACGAGACCAATTGTCTGAGCACGTTGTGTGTCCAATGTGGCAGGACTTGTCGTCGTCCCCTTCACAAATCGGCTTCTTTGACTTGAAATGACTTAAAACAAGAATAAAGTAATGAAGGAGTGAAATCGGACTCCTTGTTTCCCGAAGACGTATAGCGACCACACCGTGCGCGTATGTTCCTGGCGATTGAGGTCGTGCATGTGTCATGCACCACACCGTTCCGCTTCTCAAACGTTGTTTCTGTGAGCCCCGTTGCTCAGAGCCTTGCTCAGAGCCCGGCCAGCCCCCCCCGTCTCCACCTGCGTTCACACACCTGACGAACGTCTCCCAGCTTCCGGGCCGACCCGCGGCTGCTGACATGTGTAGAGCGCCCTGTCGGAACGTTCCGGCCATCCACGCACCTCCCACTAATGGCCGCAAACAAATTGGCTAATAAGAGCGCTGCCTGCTAGCAGTGCCCTACCTCCAGAACCGATTACCCAGAGCTAATTATCACCCATTTAATGAACAAGGAAATTAGCCGACGTCAAATATGGATCTGTGTTTATGCCCATTTGGAAGCCACTTATGTGGACAGCATGCATTAGGCAGACAAATGGAAAAGGGAGAATCGAAAGAGGCTGTGGAGAGAGAGAGAGAGAGAGAGAGAGAGAGGTAACAGCAGGCTAGTGACTGAGAGAGCGTGAGACCAGAGACCAGAAATCAGTGTTGCCAGGCATGTTGTGCGGTAGAGAGCTAGCCGACACCACCTGAGTCTTAGCGGCAGCTTGTCCAAACACCCCCGAGCCTGTCAGCCAATCGGCGGCCTCGTTCAGAGCCAAACTACCCCAGAGCAGCCGGATGGCTCCGCCCCTCTGCTGGGGGCGTAGGTGCTGCTCCGCCCGCCATGAACGAATACTTTCCCTCACAAATAGAGCTGTTACACGCTGCTGCTGCCGTGACCCTCCGAATTGGTGCTGACCCAAGCACATTCACACACACACACACACACACACACACACACACACACACGTGTGCACGAGCGCTCAGCTGTCCCAGACCGGGCAGCGTTCGCTCAGCCGTAATGGCCCCCGGACCGCTCCATTTGCGAGCCCCTCCGGGTCTGGCCCTGCCTCTGCTCCGGCACATTTGAAAGCCATTCACTCCTGCAGAGGTGGGCGGATTATGTGACTAGGAGAAAATTGCAGCTCTTTAATGGTAATGCTGTTTCCAGTCAGTAGGATGAAAGAAGTTAAAATACCAGCGTTGGCATATCAAGACTGTTTTTTTTCTTTTCCTTTTTTTCTCTTAGTAAGTGTTAAGAATAACAAGCTTGCTGTAAAACACACTTGTGTCCTCCGTTCGCGTATCAGAAGAGGGGGTGACCTACAAGTGGCCGTAAAGTTTCAAATACCGTAATTGTACTTCATTTCCGAGGAAGGCGAAAACATTTTTTTCACACCCCTGTGGACACCTGAAACCAGCCGTCTGTGGCGATGCGTCCGGAGAGACACCGGGGCGTCGACACCTGGCCCTCACGACGAGACGCGCGAGCTGCATCAGAGACGACACATTAAATCAGCATTAGGCTTGCTAGGCTGATCTGTGTGTGCTATTGTCCTCCACTCATAATTATGCCCATTAATCAGTTTCTAGAAAATGCTGTGTGTTTCTCAGAGATAGATAGATAGAGGGCGAGAAAGAGAGAGAGAGAAATAGAGAGAGACGGAGAGTTCAGAACCGAGCCTGATAAGATGGGGAGCCTTTTACACTTTCATTTATTTATTGGCATATGATAATTAGTTACAGTCCATTGGTCTACTTGATAGATTCATTAAAAGCAACGCATGCTGGAAGCCCATTAAGAGGCTAATAGCATTAGCAGCAGGCTGAATTTGAATTGACTGTTGTGTCACATTTAGCTCCACCATTTCAGTAAAGTTTATTGCCTCATCACTCATGTGTGCGATTCAGCTCTGGGCTCATTATCTCGTCTGATTTGACCCCACGCTTGTTTGGAGATGTGGTGTTACATGGGGCAAAATTAGATTCTAATCAGTATATTGTAAAAGCAAGACAGGCATTGGCTTAAAATAATGTCAGTCATCTTAGAAATGTTAAAGCCACTTTCTGAGTGTGCTCTCTTGTGTTCTCTCTCTCTCTCTTTCTCTCTCCTCTCCCTCTCTCCCTCCCTCTCTCTCTCAGAAATGTAAACCTAAAGCCTGTACTTACATGCTCGTGATGACAGCCTCAGAAAGCAGCATTTCAGAGGGCATTTTCACCTGTCTGTCTGCTTTATTTTGTTCATCATTCCCTCCCCCCTATTTCTCTCTCTCTCTCTCTCCCTTCTTTCTACCTTTCCTTTAGAAAAAGAGAGCATGCTAATACAGTTTATTTGCAGATGATCTCCACCACATAGAGAGTGTGAGCGCAGGAAGCTGATTCGGCCACAACCCTGGCCGCCTCGTCAGAATTACGGCCGCGGCATTCGGAGTGATGATACTGGACACAGGGCACACTGCCATTTGAAGAGCTTAACAGCTCACTCGCCTCTTGGGCTGCTTTGATTTATGGTGTTTATGGTGTATCTGTGCCCTGAAAGAGTACATTGTTAAACTAGAAACTGTTTTTACTACAAACCAGCAGCCGCAGCGCTGTATCCGTATGAAATGGGCCAACCGATCACCGATCAGGACCCTTTTATGGAGCGGTGTAGCTTAGGTTTGCTTTTAGACTAACTGCAGGTTTCTCTGCAGTCCTCTAGTTTACTTCAAATGTCACACTTGTTTCATGACATAACTTTCTTATTTATGCGCATGTAGCGAGAAAAAAAAACCGCTGTCTCTCTCAATGATTCAAAGCGCGTTGCAAAGTGGTATGTAATTTCCAATTGAGCTATTCCAGACAAGTGTCTGGACAAAATAATTGAACCCATCATGCATTAAATAATTCATCGAGACCACAGACATACAATTATGATGTAATCAGTGGGGCCAAGCGCGTGAGGCTTTTAAACCCCACTACCTCTCCTCTCTGCTTCGATTTTAATGGAGGTGCCTCCATTCTGTCTGTTTTTCGCAGCGTCTCATAAGTCTGAAGAGAGATTGCTGCCAGCTAGCGCCATGCCGATTGCGCGTTATTTATGTATTTTCATCAGACTCCTACGAGAGCTGGCGGTGCTGCACCCCTGTGGCTACAACACTGCCACTCCCTGCTCGGAACAAGTTGATTCGCTTTGGCCCCAAGCCCTCCGCTGCTCACAATCGCCTTGTCTCTCTACTGTCGGCTGCGGCGGCCTAGAAGGTTGTTCTTTTTTTTTTGCGGCCAGTTCCCAGTGCCTGGGCTGTAATGGTGCCGAACCGCACCATCAAAAGCGAAGGCGGCGCGTTCCAGCTCTGTCATCCGTCCGCCCGGTCCCGCGGTCTTTGGGACCATCCTCTGATTCCCCCAAGCTTCGTTAGACCTTGTTCGTGCTTTCATTCCCTTCCCCACCAATCACAGAGATCAAAGCTCTGAAGAAGCATGCCAGGAGTCGGAGCGAGCTAGATGGTCTTCAAAAGATCCTTAAAGACATTCAGACGGGTAATCAAACAACTGCTAATCAGACAGCTGGTAATCAGACAAGTGGTAATCAGACAACTGGTAATCGGACAACTCTGGCAAAGAGCTAGCACCCTCTCTCTTTACCTCTAATGAAAGTCATAAGTAAACTCCAATTCCACTGATGAGGAGAGTATATATAATACAGCAGATTGCGCTATCGATTGGTTTTGAATCTGGTGGCACTGGAACGTGATTCACCATGAGAGATAATGACTGCACTCCGACGGCTCCACGGCTCTGAAGCCCTCGCTGCATTTTTGCATTGCTCTCCTGCTTTTTACCTAATTGGTATGAAATGATGCATTAGCTCAATATATTGCGCATCAGGTTAGTGATGTGCCAAAGTTGAGGAACAACCCAAACTTTGAAATGTGTGATCATTAGACTAATGGAAAAAGGTCTGTTCACCTCAGATGATATATATATATTTTTGGATATTCTGAAAATGTCACTTCTTATCTTTTCAATATGTAATATGCTTTTGTTACAGAAACACCTACTGGGGCAACCTTCATAAAAGGTCATGCATTTTTAGAGCTATTGCAGAAAGCACAGTCATTATGTGTATTAGGTGAAGCCTAAGGCTCTCATCATAGAAGATGTTTTAATCTGCTACTATATTGCATCTTTACATTCCATGTTTACAGACTTATTAACAGGGCCATTGTACCTGCAGTAACTGACAACTCCTGTGCAGTGATTATTTGATCAATTGTTAGCTGTATTAGTATTCTGTGAGTTGGTACTGCTCTGTCAGCTGGTACTGGTCTGTAAGTTGGTATTGTTCTGTGAGTGAGTATTGTTCTGTTAGTTGGTACGGTTCTGTGAGAGAGTATTGTTTTGTGAGATGGTATTGTTCTGAGAGTGAGTATTGTTCTTTGAGTTGGTACTGTTCTGTGAGTGAGTATTGTTCCGTGAGATGGTACTGTTCTGTGAGTGAGTATTGTTCTGTGAGTGAGTATTGTTCTGTGAGTGAGTATTGTTCTGGTGTCAAGAGGTCACCGCCTAGCTAGATGCAGATGGGAATGTTATCGTCTGCATCTCAAAAGCACAGCCAGGTTATGTTTATTAGGTTTATTATTTATTATTATGATTATTCAGGTTCAGGTTTGCACAAGATTAGTTCAGGTTTAGATTAATTAGGTTTAGTGTTGTTCAGGTTTAGATTAATTAGGTTCATTAGGTTTGGGTTTATTCTGGTTTCAGTTTATTATGATTATGTTTCTTCAGGTTTAGGCTTGTTTTGGCAAAGATTAATTAGGTTTAGGTTTGTTCAGGTTTAGATTAATTAGGTTTAGATTTATGCCTCCATAAGTATAGTCAGGTTTGGTTCCAGTGTGATACATAACCAAGAATGACACAATGTCAAAAGTACTCATATTTCATTACTTTTAGTTCAATAATAGCAAATATGTGCACCTTTTGTCCTCCTGTCATTCCTTCAGTAATCTTTAGAGGAACTAAGCAGGCAGTCTGACCCAATCACACGTGTACTTTCTGATCACGCACAGTTCCTAGCCCAGGTCTGCACCGCCCTTGTCTCCTCACCTGTGGCTGGCTGTTATTAATTGCCATAATTAATTGTCTTTGTTTTGCAGTTTCACTTGTTTTAATTATCATGCGAGATTTTTTAAGAGTTCCAGGTTATCCGGCATTTTGGCTTTTGCTACTAAACTCCGCCTTGAGCTGGGGGCCGACGCTAAATTGCAACTGAGCCCTGTAATCTAGAGCATCCAGCGTGTGGCGTCTCATGGGGACTGACGGTACACGGGCCTGCAGTCATCCTGCTCTTCCTCCTCCGTGACAACAGGGCACAGAGGTGGAGGGTTGGGGGGGGGGGGGGGGGGGCAATATTAGCCAATGGGCATGCAGAAATAAAAAAACCATAAAGAAATGTATTGACTGAATTGAATGTATTGCTGCAGATCTCTGTGGGAGGACATGCAGAAGGTTGCATCAAGCCCGACAGCACTAATTAATTTTTATTGCTGGGGGGGAGGGGGTGGAGGGGGGGCTGTTGTTTGGTGGGGGCTTTCTGTTTTGGATTTGTAGATTTGTGGATCTCTATAGGGACTTGAGGCACTCTGCTGTGGAGGGTGTCCTAGGTTCACACAGCCAGAGCTGTGAGGTGTGGGTTCAAACGCCGGACACACACAGAGGAACGGTCTGCAAAGAGCTGCGTGTCAAGGTGGTTTGCACTCCCTGCTTCTTCTCAACAAGTCAGTGTCAAAAACCACCTTGACCGCTGCTCGGATGTTCAGAAAGCGAACGTGCCAGCGCGCTTAGCTTTTGAAACTATGAGCTGGTTTCTCAAACGCTGTGCAGGAACGTTTTGCATTTTGTTGAAGAGTGTCTGTAGTTCATATTTTCGGCCCTGCCGATGCTGATCTCCTTGTTGGGCCTGTATTGGGCTGATCTCCTTGTTGGGCCGGTGTTGGGCTGATCGCCTTGTTGGGCCGGTGTTGGGCCGATCTCCTTGTTGGGCCTGTGTTGGGCTGATCTCCTTGTTGGGCCTGTATTGGGCTGATCTTCTTGTTGGGCCTGTATTGGCCTGATCTTCTTGTTGGGCTGGTGTTGGGCTGATCTCCTTGTTGGGCCTGTATTGGGCTGATCTTCTTGTTGGGCTGGTGTTGGGCTGATCTCCTTGTTGGGCTGGTGTTGGGCTGATCTTCTTGTTGGGCCGGTGTTGGGCCGATCTCCTTGTTCGGCCTGTGTTGGGCTGATCTCCTTGTTGGGCTGGTGTTGGGCCGATCTCCTTGTTGGGCCTGTATTGGGCTGATCTCCTTGTTGGGCTGGTGTTGGGCCGATCTCCTTGTTGGGCCTGTGGTGAGTTAACACCGTCTGTGTGAAAATTCACTCTCTTTTCACTTTGCCTCTTAAATACTCAGATCTTAGTCAAGTGGTGACGTGACGACCGAGGTCATCAGCCTTTATCAGCTCCAAGCCTTCCCACATCATCACTTTGTCACATCACCAAAAGGCCTCCAATGAAACCACGAGGCAGCCCCGTGCATATCGGTAGAATCAAACGGCCCCTGGCTCCCTACGCGGTAGCTCTAAGTTACGCGACGGAGGCCTTAGATGTGTCTGTGCGTACAGCCGACCACGCTGTGGCAGTGGGCTCAGCATGGGGTCTTTACTGATCCGTGACATATTCTCCCTGATTACCCAGCTGCCCGGACATTGAAAGCAATGAATAGCTAATGAAGTCGTGGTCCCGATCTGTGGCACCACAGCGACCAGGAAGCGAGTGTTTCTATTAAATGATGCTTGTGTGATGGCACAGTGCCAACGAATGTCACCAGGCCTCGTCACAGCGGACAGTGAAGATGCACTTTTAGCAGGAGTTGCACCGTTCCAGGCCAGAGGGCACCTTAAACTAGCCGTAAGACTCCGGAAGGACCTGTAGGAGAGACTGTGGCCAGCTGGTTTAAGTGCCTCAATTAAATAACTCAGATTTATGTTCACACAGCCTCTTCTTGGTCTCAGAAGGGAAACGATGTTAATTGCCTGCTGGGCATAAAGAAGCTGCCAAAAGAACAGCCCCGGGACCGACAGGCGCATCACGACCAACAGGGGGCGCCGTCAGGCTGGTGCCACACCTATCCTGACTCTAATTCAGCCCCATGTAGAAAGGTGTCCATATATCGAGCCAAAGCGGTCTGCATAACATTCCTCTCTTAGGAATGAGGCTGTTTGTTTTCTGAGTTGGAGCCTTGGGGGGTGGAGAGAGAAAAAGAGAGAGAGAGAGAATAAAAAAGGAAGAGATAGAGAGTAAGAGAATGAAAAATGCATTAGGTTTGACATATTTTAACTTGGAGAGGTCCAGGGTGTGAGGAGAGTGTGGGGAATTGAATGTGAGAACTCAATAGAGAAACATGGCATCCAATAAAAAGGTACAAACACACCAATATCCGGAGTTCACTCGATAAATCTGCACCTAAATCCACCCCCGGCTCCCAGCTGCTGGAACTCTGACGGAAGCCTGGCCTGTTTCTCAACTTTTATACCATTCTCATTGCAATCTAAATCGCTCATAAAAAGGAATAAGCTGTTCATGACACAGTGTGTGTCTTTGTAAAAATACACAATTATGGCTGATGACAGTGTTGTTGCTTTATCATTTCAGTGACTTAAAGCAAAGTGACGAAGCTGTGAAGCAACAAAAGCCTTTACCAGGGACACGGCTGACTGACAGAATGTGTGTGCGTGCTGCGCAGAGACAGACTTTACTGTGTGTACTGTGGAGAACACTCATGAATCTTACATTAGCACATGAACATTTGCCCACATAGTCAATCTATCTGTCTATCTGTCTGTCTGTCTGTCTGTCTGTCTGTGTTTGTGTGTGTGTGTGTGTGTGTGTGTGTGTGTGTGTCTGTGTTTGTGTGTGTGTGTGTGTGTGTGTGTGTGTGTGTGTATGTGTGAATGTGTGTGTGTGTGTGTGTGTGTGTGTGTGTGTGTGTGTGTGTGTGTGTGTGTGTGTGTGTGTGTGTGTGTGTGTGACCAGACCCACATGGAACCACCAGCTTGATACTCACTTTATGTTCTGATACTCCGATATCGCAATATGTTTGGTGTTTCTGTCTCTCTATCTCCCTGTCTCTGTCTCTCACTGTCTCTCTGTTTCTATCTCTCACTGTCTCCCTGTCTCTGTCTCTCACTGTCTCTCTGTTTCTATCTCTCACTGTCTCCCTGTCTCTGTCTCTCACTGTCTCCCTGTTTCTGTCTCTCACTGTCTCTCTGTTTCTATCTCTCACTGTCTCCCTGTCTCTGTCTCTCACTGTCTCTCTGTTTCTGTCTCTCACTGTCTCCCTGTTTCTGTCTCTCTGTTTCTGTCTCTCACTGTCTCCCTGTTTCTGTGTCTTACCATCTCTCTGTTTCTCTCTCACCATCTCTCTGTTTCTGTCTCTCACCATCTCTCTGTTTCTCTCTCACCATCTCTCTTCTGTCTCTCCCACTCTGTCTCCTCCTCCGTCTATGCCCACCTTTGCGGTGAGCTAAATGCTGTGCGTGGGTTATCACATCTGTCCTGCCATCAGTCAGTCAGGCATGTGTGGAGTCTCTACTCAGCCCAGACAGCATCAGAGCTGCATGTCCTCGTGTCCCTCCATGCCCACGTTGCTCAGAGACGCGTGTCTCTTGGTCCATGCAGTGCTGCTGCAGTAAAGTATTCACTCCACAGACTGCAACACAATACCACAACAGAGGGCAGTGGGCGTGTCTGACCACACCCCCCGTAGGACAGGGGGGAGTGGGCGTGTCTGACCACACCCCCCGTAGGACAGTGGGGAGTGGGCATGTCTGACGACATCCCCCGTAGACCAGGGGGAGTGGGCATGTCTGACCACACCCCCCGTAGGACAGTGGGGAGTGGGCGTGTCTGACGACATCCCCCGTAGACCGTGGGGAGTGGGTGGGAACCTCATCAGTGTGATTCAACATCCTCCACTCGGTGAGGGTATCTGGCCCCCACAGACCTCGTTCCCACGATGTGTGTTCGGTATTAGCGTTGGTTTCGTAGGCCCCCTGGCTGTATTTATGTGGAAGTCGTAATGCTTGTGTCAAATCGTGTTTGTTTTACTCCACTCGTCTGACTGGATTTATGTTTCTGGACAAACTATTGATGTGTGATCATTATCTGTAATAACTGAAAATGACAAGCGAATTAGATATTTTAAAACTGTCCAAATTAGAGTGGAAATGACTGCACAGCTGGCGGTCACCTATTTTATTTATTGATGCTGTTTATTTCAAAATAAAATCTCCTGGACGTTAAAAGATGCAGTGTTGGCGGAGGCCCCGTGTGGACACTCGTCCAGGGCTGCGTGTTCAGATGCTTCCAGCAGATGCTTTTGTTCTATCAGGAACCGTGGGGGTTGCTAGTTTTCATGTTCTACAACGAAAAGCACAAAAAATCTACGTCTGTTTGACCAATATCTTTCACTAGCACTATCTGTGCTTTCTGATTTTCAGAAGCAATGTTGGAAAGTGTATGTATTCCTCCCTCGTGCTGACGGTGCAGGAAATGCCTGATAGGCAGTGATTGGGAGGAAGAGGGGGCCTGCCCGCCAGGCCTGCGTATGTGGCAGTGGCTGACTCCAGCCCCCCTGTGTTCAACAGGCAGTCGGAGGGCATATAACAGACCCGTGGTTCTTCACTCTGGTTTTTTGTTTGTTGTTTTTCTTTCTGCAGAGGTTTCTGTCCACAGGAAGCGAGCTGGTGCTGAGTTAGCGTGTTTCTGCTTCAGCCCAATGTGTTTCTGCACAGCGCACCATCTCGCGTGCGTTCGCCTCGGAGAAAGCAGCAGCGTAATTACCCCCGCCCCTGCACTCGCGCACGCACGCCAGACCTCGCCCCAGTGAGCCACGCGGCCGAGCCACCACAAGACGCTATTTTAACCCATCCGACCGATGGATCAGGCGGCGCTGATCCACACACCTGCGCCTCGCCGCCCTGGGGCAGGGGAGCCGGGCACGGCAGGCTCCCACATCAAAGTGCCAGGATGCTGGATTGTCCAGCAAAACCTCTGGGCTCAGAGCTCCATCCAGGAGTGCTGTGATCAAAGCTCCACTCTGATCCTCCCTGCCCCCCCCCGTCATTCGGGAGCTTATCTACTCCTAGACCTGTAGCCGGACCCTGGAATGCACCGCGGTGCTAAGATCGCCCCATCCGCTCCAGGGCTGTTCGCCAGGATTCTCGCTGGGAGGCTGTACCTCCAACCTCGAGCCCTAGACTTGCGAAGGGATCCGCTGTGTTCGTCTGCAGGTGGCTTTTGCGTGTAAGGTTTGACCTCGCGCCGACCTCCCCTCTGAGCACAGGCAGTGGCACAGGCAGTGGCACAGGGAGTCTCTCCACTCTAGAATTAAAGTCCTGCATGCGTGCTGTTGCAGTTCGATCTAATATCTGCTGAGTGAAAGCTGAAGAGGCCTGCACTGAGACAGAAGCAGACGTAATCCTGCCAGATAAGCAGAGACTGAAATCTGAGTTCGACAGACACGGTTACCGGCTCATCTTATGTGTATCCGCGGTTGACAGGATATCCTGGAATATCCCAGATTGCATTCAGAATGAAATTCGCTCGGCGTAGTGATTGAAAAGGAAGCGTTTGGAATAAGAGCTTGTCAGCAGACTCTGGACATCACCCTCTTAGCACACATTCATCTTCAACATCTAGAATGAGAGCAGACGCCTCTTTCACTCCAATCACTTGTGTTGCGTTTCCACTGCTTTTTGACCTAGTGTTATAGACCTGTTATGTCTGAACAGTCTATTTTGTTGGGTAACTCATGGGTTATATCTGGTGTTTAATGTTAAAACCTCTGTCGTCTTAGTAATTTTTTGTTTAGCCACTGTGAAATAATTCTTACAGATCCATTAATCCAGATTTCGAGAAGCAGTTGTTGAAAGTCATTTGATATGTTCCTTCCATCTGGAATTACTGGTTGCACTCGATGTAATGGATATCTCAGCAACTTCTCTGCCTTGCCTTTGTATGCCAGTTTTTTTAGAACTGTTTTTTAAAGTGATCCCTTGATGATGTATGGTGGCTGCTCAACAGATGTTAAATATGTGTGTGTGTGTGTTTAAGAGAGACTTGGCAAAGCGTCTGTCAACTGGGAGCAGGTTAAGTACTGTGGGTCAGAGTGAATGAGCGTCCGAGAGGTGAGGGGGATGTTTCGCGGCCTGAGGGTGTCACCATCAGATGGTTGGCTGCATTCTCGGGGGGCAGGTGGAACCTCTTAATTGGGACTCAACAGCGCAAGAGCTGGTGGGGGTGGGTGGTTGTGGGGTGTATGAGGTGTTGGGGGGGGGTCAGTGGACCTTCAAACACCCCACCAGCCCAGCCTGACTCCAGGGCCTGCTGGGGGCTCTCACACTGGCCTGGAGTCTGTAGTTATTTGTGAGGTGGGGGGGTTGTGCTCATTATCTGCTCCGCCAAGGAGATGTGAGTCCTCGCTGCTCAGTTGGTGCTGAGCAGGATTTGAAAAAGCCCGGCGTCTGACGCAACACCACAGGTGCCCACCGGCCCTCCTCACACTCGGACTCTTCGAGCGCTCGACTAGACCTGATGCAAGAACCTCTCCAGCCTGGAGGAGATGCTCGCGTTCAATTAATCACCCGCCCTGGCTTAACACACCTTCCTCATTATTTACACAATGAGGCTGGAGGCGAAGTGTGGCGTCTCCAGGGAGTTCTGCAGGTGGCCTTTTGGGCAGTCTCAGCAGGACCGAAGAACCCAAGGCCTTTTGCCTTTAACACTGACACAGTAGCATTGCGGGGAGTAAAATCACGGCCCGTTTTTGTTCTGGCCTGGTCAATAATGTGGCGTAATGGGGCCGTTCCTCTTAGTATATGCCATGAACATCACTCCACAAACGGCTCTCCGAGAACACCCGCACGCCAGTGCCATGTCGGAAGGTCAGCCATCGTATATGATCGATTCTTTATTCCCGCGCTCATAATGACCCCCCACCCCCATGTCAAACACACTGGACGAGCCCCCCTCCCCATTGCCACATACGCCCTAAGTCCCGCCAGTGTGGAGTGTGGAGTTTGCACTGTGTTTTCACTGTGTTTCGGGATGCCCGTTCCAAGAGGACTCCGTGTCTAGCCGAAATAAAAAAAACAATCGAGACAGCGAGCGATGAAAAAGTGCGTAGCACTACTCAGCACAGGAACGGTGAGGGCTACTAATGGAGCCGTGTAGGTCCAGGTGAGCTGCTGAATGTTCAGTGTGAAGACCAATAGTAATTATATGTATTGATTCACCTGTTATTTTTTATAGGCTTTCTACGATTGAGACTTATGTTCCTACATTGTCTGAAACAATTGTATATTGTCTTCACATTTTATTGGCTCACGATGGGTTGAACTGGGCCTTACAAAAACCCTCTTTTGTTTGTCTTTTTCTCCTTTCACTGGCCACGTAAAGCACTTTTTATATTCTCCCGACTAACAGTGGAGCCTTATTCATGCAGTACATACCAGTCCCAAGAGTCCGAGGGTGAACATCTAAAATTCCTATAAAGTCTTCATTTGAAATGTCTAGGAATGAGTGTGTAAGCCATCCTCCTTTCAAAGTTTGGAAAATGTTGACTTGAGTGGAGAAGGTTTATGAAGTGTGTTGGTAAACACCCCGCTGGATGTAAGGGATATGGTGTCTGCATGAGAGAGAGAGAGAGAGAGAGAGAGAGAGAGAGAGAGAGAGAGAGAGAGAGAGAGAGAGAAAGAGAGATATTATGTGAGGAAATATACGCTGCATATAAAATGGAGTGTTGGGACGCCCGAGCCTATTAGTGAGATTTATCTGACTGATGGCTCAGGAACCTGCCAGTCACCAGTTCGTGCCCTGGCATAATATCTTGGCGAATAATATGGAGGGATTTATATGGAGTGCCAGAGTGCATAAGGAAGCTTTGTAGTCATTATCGGCCAGAAGTCGAGTCCCTGTCGAGTTTCGGCTCCGCTGCGGACTGAGTGCATTGGAGCAGGTTGATGAAAGGCCTCCTCCGGTGCTCAGCAAACGCCATATCAAAAGAATCTTTTCACCAAGAAACCCCCACCGCCCCCAACCACCCATCGGAGGTCCTCATTGGTCAATGTGGAGTGAAGCGTGTTGGTGTAAACTAGGATAAATGGAGGTGGCGTGGAAAAGCACCGGAAGACCTTCATTAGAGGGACAGCACGCCTACGCTCGCCCGGATCAGAGGCGTCCAGCGGGCCATCCCTTATAAACGGGGGGAGGAGCCCCCGCAACTCGAGCTGAACTTACCCCTCCTGTCTCCCAGGTGCCAGGGCGAGAGAGATGCAGAAGGAGGCAGTGAGGGAGAGAGGAGAGAGGAGAGAAAGGGAGCGTAAGGAGAGAGAAAACCTGGCCTGTCTTTGTAATTGGTGCCTGATGCGTGGGGTGATGGAGATACTGACATTCATTACACCTAATAACACACTCCATATCCCAGAAATCTCTCTGGGCAGAGTGAGAGAGAGAGAGAAAGAGAGAGAGAGAGAGAGAGAGAGAGAGAGAGAGAGAGAGAGAGAGAGAGAGAGAGAGAGAGAGAGAGAGCAATTGTGGGGGAGATGCCGCCCAGCTTTTAAAGAGATTTAGTGAGGCTTTTACTTCCACTCCGCCTTGCGAAATGAAGCTGAAATCAAGTCCAGGAGAAGAGTGCATGTGGACGGCTCCGTGGTGGAGGGCAGGTGGTGCTTCGTGATCTGAAGCTGTGGTTTGAAGCTCTCTCGATGTTCACCACGTGGACCTCACACGTCAGCGTCCTCAAGGTGGACATCACAGCATACATGCAAACTCGAACCCTGTTTAAAATCAATAACGGAAAATCAGCAAACGTAAAACAGGGTTTATAGCTCCGGCAGTGGCCAGAAACAACCGAGTCCCGAAGGCCAGCAGAAACACATGCTGACCTGTCTCCTGCGGTAAGTGAGGGGGTCAGTGATGGGGTCAGTCGGGGGGTCAGAGGCTTGTTAAGGATACAAAGGAATTTTCCGTTTATTGGGCCCAGCACACCGATGACACATCCGATTCCCCAGAATCCGGTCTCAGTGAACACGTCAGCTAAATGGGTCCGCAAATCGATGATTCAAAGAGCAACGGGGGCTATTGCCAGATTATGGCCAGTGTGAGAAACACAAAGGGATATTAAGGAGAAATTGTTATTATTGTTGTTATTATTGGAGAGGCCTAATATAAAAACAATCATGTGGTGTTGTACATCATAAATGCCGTTTATGGTGACAGGGGGATTATCTGCAGGGGCTTTCTAATCCTGCAGACACTGTAGGGAAGTTCTGTTCCGCCCGCAGGGGGCGTGTTAAGTGTGAAGTTTATTTACTCTGCATTAATATGTGACTAATATTTGTTAACTGCGTAGTTGCTGTCACTACTATTATTACTTACAATGTTCAAGAGTATAAACTACACAGGATCAAAGGATAAAAACGACAGACTGAAACATGATGGTGTTCACCTGTCTACTGCAGCGCTACTCGTAGACGAGGTAGAACGGCTTTGCTCTTTGATCCATTCGCCAAGGATTCGTTCATCAGTCGAGAGACACATTACAGCAAATTTACCAGAATGAAACCTTTAAAAAAGATGTGCAGTGTGATACAGCGTGCGGTGCGGAGAGGCTGGACAAACACAAGATCCAAAAGAGAAAACTCTCCTGAGAGGAGAAGAGGGGAGGAGAGGAGGGGAGGAGAGGGGAGGAGGAGAGAGGAGGGGAGAGGAGAGAGAACAGCGCTGCGGTTTCATTCATCCGACTAGATGCTGACCGCTTTGATTGTGTTTATTTTCTTCTGTTTTGCCACGGAAGTTGTAAGCTTGGGAAACAAGTATCGTGGCCTGTAATTAACTCCTGCTGTGTGAGAAAACAGAAAAGGAGGATAGAAAGAGAGAGAGATATGGAGAGAGAGGGGGAGAGAGAGAAGGAAGGAGGGAGAGAGAGAGAGGGAGGGAGAGCGAACGTGCACGTGTTTTGTACGTGAGTGAGGGAAAGTGATTTCAGCTTTGGGACATGATGTGACTTTGGGATGCAGACAGCGAGACGTTGAGATGCTTGCGTGGCCCCGGCTGACCCAAATGAAGTCTCCTGTAATGAGAAAACCCGAGACGGCCGTCGCCCTCGGACGTCTCGTTCACCTCAAGTGCCGATTGATCGCAAGCAGGCGATTTAAGTTTCATATTCTCGTTTCAATTTCATTTCCGTCTGTTCTTGTTTTATTTCCTATTTCAGTTTTGCAACTATGTCTTGCAAAAATGAAATGAAACAAAAATACAAAGCACACAAAAAATCACCTGCATAGAGGTGTGTTGCTGAAAAATGTGCAGAAGTGTGTTTGCAAACATTTCCAGGATGTGAACACTGTCCAATTTTGTGTTCAGGAACTAAAAAATAAGCCAGTTCAGCTGTCAAAGTGCAGATGAACAATTTGCTTTATTCCAGGCCGTCGGACACCTGTGCTCTAAATAAGTATACGAATAAAAAAATAAAATTGGGTCAACCTAATTCAGTCAGCTCAACACCAGACTTTGAGCGTTGTGTGTTTTATCTAGCTCATATGGTAAGTTTAATATTCTAATAACTTTTTAAATATACTCATTAAACAAAAATTATTTGCACTACTAAAGTTCATCACCTCCATGTTATTAAAATGATGGATTCGGGACACCTGTAAGGTCCGAGGTTTGATTGGACATTGTGTGATTGGCCACGCCCACTGTCTTGCTTGAATTCAAGCTGTCGCCGGGCGGAGGCTGGTCTGTCTCCCAGCCCCGAGGTGGCACGTCTGCCTCTCTGCCCCTGCAGCCTGGCACTCCGGTTCTGTAGCTGTAATGAGATCCAGCCGCAGCTAAATTTATACACACCTCCGTCTGGCTGCTGTTAAACGCCAGTCAGAACGGGCCTTCTGTGCCTCGGGCAGCACCACGTTAGGATTATGCCATCACATCACAATTCACAGATGGTACTTTCAGCTTGTGTTTTGACAGTAGCTTTTGGTTTTTCTCTCCTTCTCCTCCTCCTCCAAAAAAAAAAAAAAAACAGAAAACATCCCAGCCTGTCATGGAGGAGAGTTCTGGTATTTCATGGCTAGAACCGCCGTGTCTCTAAAAGGCTGCGTACATACAGTGATATGTGGTAATAAGGTGACCGGGCTGCAGGTTTGAGAAGGCGGCGATAATCTGTCAGCGATTGGCCTGTTCCAATGTTTGGAGGCGGGGGGGTGGCAGGGACGGCCTGTTCGAGGCCCGTGTTTGTCTCAGCAGGGACGAGATCGTCCTGCACCTCAGCTTTGTTAACAGGACCTGCTTTTGGAAGTCTCGCCGTGCGTCCTGCTCGCTTGAAAAAAAAAATCACGGCTCAAAGAAGCCCAAAAGCGTTGACGAGCAGCTACTGAGCTGTAACGTTATTAGAGCAGCCGGTTCTCCTTCCCGCTGCCAGCAGGAGGCTCTCTCTGGAGGAAGCAGCATCCGATACTGCGGTCAGGATAACAATGAGGGTCGGGGTTAGGGGCGGAGACAGAGGTCCCGGCATACATCATTCATGAGGCTTCTCCCGTTTCTGCGTTTCTGCCTGAGGGGAAGTGCCAGCGCATCTCGGGGCGATACATGCGGTTTGTTCCGTCTGCGCCGCATAATTAAGTCACTCGGCTCCTAAATCGGCTGTAAATCGACTTTGCCGATCAATAACATCTTGCTAGCACAGCGTCGCGTAGCCGGGTGACCCCGGGAGCAGGAGGCGGGGTTTGAGTGTAGGGGAGGGCGAGGGCCGGTTTACGCTGGGCGTGCGCTAACACGCTGCTGTGTTGTCATGACTCCCTGTAGAACCTTGACCCGGGGATGCAACAGTGCTGAGACAGCAGTGCTGTTATAGCGAAGGGCAACGTTCACACTGTGGACACTTCACCTCTCTCTCTTTCTCTCTCTCTCTCTCTCTCTCTCTCTCTCTCTCTCTCTCTCTCTCTCTGTTTAGCCCTGAGCTGTGCTGACTCCAGGTTTCCACTCATGAGCCAACAGATAAGCGTCTTTGGAAGCTCTGAGAGAATGAACTCTTTTCCCAAATCCCACTCGTGTCAGCTTTTCTCTCCCAACTTCCGTCCTCTCTAACACTCTTTCTCTCTCTCTTTCTCTCTCTCTCTCTCTCTCTCTCTCTCTCTCTCTTTCTCTCTCTCTCTTTCTCTGTCTCTCACAGTCAGCAGTACACTAGATCTTGTGCTTCTCCTGTCACTAGCCAAATGTGCTTGAAGGGGCATACTTGATTGTCTGGGTCCAATCGTCCGAACCTGCTCAGAGGCAGTTGTGTGACAATGTGTGGTCGCACGAGGCCACGAGAGCCAATGAGAGCGCACGCCCGTCCTTCACCGTTACCGCGGCAGCCAGCGGCCCACCAGCTCTGGCTGCTCTGCGCGATCATCCCGTATCAGCTGGAGAAAACCTCCCGAGATGTTTCAGACTCCCTGCCAGAGTTGCACAACCTCCCTCTCAGTAATGATCCACCTGGCCAGTACACCCAGTGTCTGGGAGTGCTCTGTGTTCGGCCCAGCCTCCGCATGCTAAGCGCTTGCCCAAAGACGCTTCAGGTAGCGTTCCTGATCCTCCGTGATGGAAGCCCGGGGCTGCGGGAGCTACCGCTCGCTCATGGCATTCTATAAATTAGTTTTCACCTCCATTACCTGTTGGCCATGCGGCGTGTTTAAGAGTCTCCAATCCGTTCGGATTCAGTAATTGATTTCCTGTGCCAACATGTCTACCACGTCACTCAATCTTTCTTCTTCTTCCTGCTCTCGTTTTGTGTTAAGGTTTAATTAAATCCATGACTGATTTCTATTCTACCGCCAAGTCAGGATCTATAGCAGAGAAGTGTCCAAAGATTGAACCCGCTCAATAAATCTATCCTCACCAAGCTCCAGCCCTCCTGAGCTCACGACGGAATCTACTGCGCGTTGTGTGTGTTGTGTGTGTGTGTTGTGTGTGTGTGTGTGTGTGTGTGTGTGTGTGTAGTGTGAGAGTAGAGATTCTATCTCTCTGATCATTTCTGTTTCTCTCCTAACCCAACTTACTCTGTATTTCTTCCTGAAGAAGGAGGTGTGTGTGTGTGTGTGTGTGTGTGTGTGTGTGTGTGTGTGTGTGTGTGTACGTGTGTGTCCTGAAGAAGGTTCCGTCTTTCAACTGCATCTGTACGGCATTTGGAAAAAACAAACTGTACAAATATGGTAAAAAAAAAACAAACAATTCTCTGTGTTTCCGTGCCAACACACCCACGCATGTACGCTCCAGGAGTGGTTTCAATTTCAAAGCTCGCAACGTAAATCACGTCGACGTCGTGAAGAGCCCGAATCATAACCGATGAACCCTGAGAGGAGCTGTTGGACCGCCTCAGGAAAAGTGAGGCAAAAAAACCTGGTGTTTGAAGGAGGCGGTGTGGGCGGGGCCTAGCAGGTGCTGCTCAGAGCGGTGGGGCCACCGTAGTCGCACCACGCGCTGCTGAACGTCCTAACGCGCTGGGAGGGGCGGCTTCGGCCTCTCATAACGAACCGCTGCGCCTTCCTCTGCAGAATCTGCGGTTGGCGTGCAGGGGCTAATGTTGTCATAGTAGCTCTAATGAGAACACTGGGGACAGATGCTCTGTCTCTCTCTCTCTCTCTCTCTCTCTCTCTCTCTCTCTCTCTCTCTCTCTCTCTCTCTCTCTCTCTCTCTCTTTCCCTCTTTCTCTGGGAGAAGCAGGACCTTTATTTGTACTAAAACATTACGAGCTCGTCCTGGCAGATACAAGAACTTTCCACATGTCCACCAACATCACACGCATCAAGAATTCTAACGTGAGTCCAAAAGTTTGGGATTTGTTCATCTTTTTACATTCCATTTGGCAAATGTAGACAGTTATATATCTGTCTATATATATAGTTCATAAAAGGAAGCATATCTCCATGTCCTTGTCAGTTCAAGCATGTTCTAATATGAGCTGGTCCATCTAGAATTTTGCAACAATTCCAAAAAATCATTGCCACTGTAAGATCACATCACAAACATCACGCCATTCTTACGACTAGCGAGTAGAAATGGGTGTTGGCTGATCTTAACACTGACAAAACAGAGTTTACCAAGCTGCTCCACTAGGCTCCCAGCTTGGAGAGGCTAGCAGGTGGATTTGATCAAATTTCCCGATCCAGAGAGACACTCCGTGGAGCGACGTGGGCGGTTGGAGCACAGGCTGCCCTCCCCGTCTCCGCTTCCACCCCGTCAGGAGTTCACCTCCGCAGCGGGACGGGAAAACCCCACCACCACACTGAGTGATTGGTCACGCTGGAAAGAGCACACGCTAGCAGGACACGCTAGCAGGACACGCTAGTGTGGTGTGAGTAGGGGTGTGTGTGGTCTGAGTGCTCGGTGTGTGTGTGTGTGTGTGTGTGTGTGTGTGTGTGTGTGTGTGTGTGTGTGTGTGTGTGTGTGTGCGTGTGTGTGTGTGTGTGTGTGTGTTTTCTTGTCCATCTTGGTATGCTGCTCACGCTGGAGGCCACATCACCGTTCCTCTTCGTTCCTCCTCTGTCCAGGAGCGCAGCTGTCTGCCACATGCTGTAGCCGTGACTCTGGCACACTCCTCTCCAGCAGGAGGAGACACCTGCTCAGGAGGATTCAGGTTGGGGAGTCAGCAGCGAGATCACGTTAAAGGATACTCCCCTGGAGCAGCAGCTTGGAGCTGTTTATGTTGTTGTTTTTGTTTGTTGTTTTGGTCTGTACCTGGGATGTGTTTAACCTTACGCTACGCTTAAAATTCGGCATTATTGTGCTCCCCTTCGTTGTGGATTTGTGACTCTGCCATTCGCTGCCCTCCCACAAACCGTGAGTCGAATTCCGAACAGGCTGCAGAGCTGGGGGCGGGGCTAATATTGCAGATTATAAGTCTGAATATTAAGACTCATGAGAAACTCTTGCATCCGAGGGTTGTCTTTGATCACTGGGCGAGCAACACTGATATTGATTCATGCATTGTTCTACGCAGAAGCCTTGCGGGGGATGCTTGGTGTGTGTGTGTGTGTGTGTGTGTGTGTGTGTGTGTGTGTGTGGTGGCTGGCCGACGATAGCTCAAATTAGCACCTCCGACAGCCGGCCTGGCACTCCAGCGAGCTTATTACCGCACGCGGTATGTCTGCCCTGGCTCGAACCAACAGTGGGCGGGCCGAGGCCCGGTCCCCTCGCTCCGTAACGCCAGGCGGGTGTTAAAGGAGATTCATCTGCCACCCCCAAGCTCCCCGCATTTCCCCCTGGATCTCTGGACTCCCGCAGGCACCCTTCATTCGGCCGGGGCATAAATCAGCGGCAAGACGTGGCTTCCCTCCACCGAGATTTAATTTCCCTCCCGACCGGCGGGGCCTGGGAGCGGCGTTTTCCTGCCCTGGGGAAATGAAGCCGAGCGGAAGAGGAAGAGTGACGAAGGTGTGTATTAAAGGCTGGATGAAGGGGGGAGGAAACCTGGTGCGGCCCAGTTGCACCGCCACGTAGAGAGAAGTGAGCGTGGTCTTTAGCCCAGTCTCTGGGTGTGCTAATCAAAGCCAGACTCCTCACACACCCTTTTAAATAAGTAAAGAGATGTAGAAGTGCTTTGGGGAAAATGACACCTCCGGTTATTCCCACAGGCGTCCGATTTCAGTGACTACACTCCAGCTCACCCGTCTCCTGCCTCCGCACCCGGAATACCAATGAGGGGATCGAAATTCTCTCCGCGTTGCCTGAGTCATTAGGTATTATTAATGAACCAATCACGTGTGGTGGGCGGAGATGAGCACCTACACTCTCCTCTCCACCAGGCTGCTGCTAAACAGATTCTATATCGTCCTGCTCGCTGGCATAATGCAGGATGTTTGCAGCCAGTCGATTGCAGGACTCTGCGTTGCATTGCTGTGATTTTGTGAAGGTGGTGAAGTCAGACTGGGCACTGCACCGTGATGCTTCGGGATCGATTAGAGATGAGCGGCCGTTGGGAAGCTGATCTTTTAAATGGAACACTCTTATTGTTCTGCCTTAATAGTTTTTTTTTGTCTTGAAGGAATAAATATCTGAGTATTGACTGTTACATGCGCACGCCAATACATATACATACATATACATGCACACAGCCACACACACCATTGCTTCTAGTGATATTCAAAACAGTTAAAAATTGTCAGATTTTTTTCTTGAAAAGCATGATTGATTCAGTGGTGTTCTGAATTAATGTACAGTTACTGTTTATGCATGAAGCAGAAAATGAGCTTGATTAAACCACCTACTTTTGTGCGAATATGCTTGTAATTGTACAGTTTTTTTTCTTCCGTTTGTCACTCCAGAGGGATACACTGTATGCTCAGCATGGAAATACAATCCAATCTGAAATCCAAAGTGTTTTCAAATCGGAGGCGTTCTTAAAGCCAAAGCATTGAAGTCCTTAAAAAATCCTTCAGAATGGAACCATTTCAAAATCGTAAGCACTCCGAAAGCGAACCGTTCCCGAACGTCCTGGATCAGATCCTCCATCTTTATGTTGTCCTGTGAGCTGCCAGACACGGACCTGGATCTGGGCCGTGTGATACTGGCACACTGCGGTCCACACCTTTCCCCTAGGGCACCAGAACAAGCCACTGTGCCAATCTGAACCGAGCTGGCCCGAGCGTTCTTTGTGGGAACCGCTTTGTGACTTAATCATATCTGTACCCAACAAACACGTTTGGGCAACTGTTGCACTGTATGGTGACGGTTTGTCGGTCAGCACTGAGCTCATTGTGAAAGAGGCCCTTTGTGTAGAGCTCTCATATATCCCCTCTCACAACTCCACACTTCCCCTTATCTCTAAGGCAAACGAAATCCACTTAACACTGCAGTTCGATCTTAGTGTTGATTTCAGGGCACCGTTCAATCTTTGCTATCTTTTTAGGTATCATTTTTTAGATTCGTTGCACTTGCTAAAGATGCACCATAATGCGATTAGCTCCTCTTGAGCTGTGATTAAAGGAGGAGAAGGCAGGTTGGGCACGCGGGTTCTCATTCATGGGGCAATTAATCAGCGCCTCCCACGACGGGCCGATTTTGAGCAGCCACGCGTGGTAGTTCATCACCCGGGTTTGAACGTCAGGGCTAATCTCCCCAGTAGGGGGCGCTCACCAGCTAATAACACTTCTACTCTTAAACAGGGTGCTGGAGTGCCAGACCAGTCTCAGCCAGAAGCGCCCACACACAACCCGAGACCTCTCTGTCTGCGTTTCTCTCATCGTTCTCTGGGTTTTCGTTTCTCTCTGCCCATCCGTTCCTCCCCCAGGTCTGCTGCTCTGCCAATCTCTGACTTGTTTGCTATCCCTCTGCCCCCCGCCTCATCCCTGGCCTCTCATCCGGACCTTGTTGACTCCGAGTTTTTGGCGCACTCGGCTGAACTTCGGCCGGGATCCAATTCGACCGACGTGGCGTGAAAAAAAAAAAAAAACGCGAGTTCCGCGGAGGGCATCATTAGTGTCGCGCAGCTCTGGCAACGCTTGCACCGTCTTGCGTGGGGACCCGGCGGTCCTTGGCCCTGGAAGCGCGGGGCTTTGCGCTGACGCCACGTTCCTCTTTGTCCCCGTGTCAGGGCCTGTCCCGACGACCACCTGGCCGCAACAGCCGCGAGCGAGCTCAGCCAGGCCGTCTGAGGAGAGCGTCCTCCGGGGAGTAACAGCAAGGGCCAGCCCTGCTGATACAGGCAAACGACACTGCAAGCGAATGAAACAACGGCACCGAGGAGGAGCTTCTCGTGTGCTGAAGATGCAGGGAGAGAGAGATATATATATAGAGAGAGTGATAAGGGAAAGGGAAAAATCGAAAAGGAGCGAAAAAGGAGTGGACAGAGAGATTGATTTGAGTGAAGACTTGAGATGATTTTCAAGGTTTTGAGTGGAGATTTCCTTTTCATGTCATATTCCACCGATAGCCCTACCTGTTTAAACAGGTTCTTCACAGGTTCTCAGCAGCCCAGCGTAGAGACAGCCAGCAGATTTAAGAAGCTTCGGCAAAAAAGCAAAAAAAAAAAAAAAAAAAAACGATGTCTACACGAGGGCCCTCCGTGAGGAGCTGAATAACTGAGTTGTCGCACAGAGGAATTTCTGGCCTCCTGCTGCCCAGAAATAACTGATCGAGCTGTTGAGAAGCGATCGTAGCAGACCAAAGGAGCGCAGCCCGTGGACTGTCTCACCTGTCCATCTATGGCTGAGATGATTCCAGTAACATCCTGGAAGGGGGGGGGGGGGTGGGTTGGGGGGGGGGGGGGGGGGGGCAGAAGGGATGGGGAGACTCTAGCAAGTTCTGGACCTTATGGACTGATCGGTTTCGAGGCAAAGTGCTCTTTTTCTTCCCAGGTGCACGCTGTGTTGTTTTGGTGCAGTAACAGTACAGCTTGACTACTACGTGTCTCACAAGACAAACACTGTTTGAGCCCACAATTTCCCAGCAGACCTGTCTGGAGAGACGTTTTCTCTCCCACACGTACGCTGTAGTCTCCTGTTGTTTGATATAATAAACTGTGTATACACACCGTTTTCTGAATGAACAGCTTTTAATCCAGTGATTGGGCTAGAACAGAACCTAAGTGGTAAACAGTCTGACAGGACAGACTAAATCCGTCTCAAAACATCCTAACAGTTTTAACGCCTTAGCAGTTCCCTGCGTAAATAACTGTCACTTTGTGACACAGAGGCTCAGAAGGAGGACTGTAAATCTCATGAGCTCCAAGAAAACAAATGTTATTGGTGACCTGAGAGGTGCTGCTAACTGAAAACACCCTAATGGACATTGTAACCCGGGTGGGTCTGATACTGGGGGAAATGGGTCAGGCAACTATCGAACCAGCTAGATGGAGAACAGATCTGAAAATACTGAACATTGGAGAGACCTCCAAAAGACATGGACTGGGTGTTGATGGGGGCAGCACCAGGGAGCGGTGCCGAGGGTGGTGCCAGGGGCGGGGCTAGGGGCGGGGCTAGGGGCGGGGCTAGGGGTGGAAACCGAGCACCAACTTATTCTCCACGATTAGACAGTGAACCAAATATTTGGACTACAGTTGTCGTATGTTTATCTTCAGTGGTTGTAGTATGTGTAGTGTGTGAACCTTCAGTGGTTGTAGTATGTGTAGTATGTGAACATTCAGTGGTTGTAGTATGTGTAGTGTGTGAACCTTCAGTGGTTGTAGTATGTGAACCTTCAGTGGTTGTAGTATGTGTAGTATATGAACCTTCAGTGGTTGTAGTATGTGTAGTGTGTGAACCTTCAGTGGTTGTAGTATGTGAACCTTCAGTGGTTGTAGTATGTGTAGTATGTGAACCTTCAGTGGTTGTAGTACGTGTAGTATATGAACCTTCAGTGGTTGTAGTATGTGTAGTATGTGAACCTTCAGTGGTTGTAGTATGTGGACCTTCAGTGGTTGAAGTATGTGTAGTATGTGAACCTTCAGTGGTTGTAGTATGTGTAGTATGTGAACCTTCAGTGGTTGTAGTATGTGGACCTTCAGTGGTTGAAGTATGTGTAGTATGTGAACCTTCAGTGGTTGTAGTATGTGTAGTATATGAACCTTCAGTGGTTGTAGTATGTGTAGTATGTGAACCTTCAGTGGTTGTAGTATGTGGACCTTCAGTGGTTGAAGTATGTGTAGTATGTGGACCTTCAGTGGTTGAAGTATGTGTAGTATGTAAACCTTCAGTGGTTGTAGTATGTGTAGTATGTGAACCTTCAGTGGTTGAAGTATGTGTAGTATGTGAACCTTCAGTGGTTGTAGTGTGTATAGTATGTGAACCTTCAGTGGTTTTAGTATGTGTAGTATGTGAACCTTCAGTGGTTTTAGTATGTGTAGTATGTGAACCTTCAGTGGTTGTAGTATGTGAACCTTTCTGCTCTTGTTGCTACTCAGCAATGATTTTTTAGGTAATAAATTGTCTGGGTCCAGGTTTGAAAGGGATTAGGCTTAAATTCCAGCAGCAGCTGCAGTAATGTCCCACGAGGGTTCTACAGCATGAAAACATTGTGTGTGCTGTCAAAGGTGTTTACTCTGTTTTCTTCCAGTGTTCCGTATTATCGGCACCTGTTGTATCTCTTGGACAGAATTGCACCTCTCGGGACAAAATATTTTAATATCCATATGCCTGTGTCCATATGGCTCAGCAGACGTTTATTCGCTTAAAGTCTTGTATTTCAGTCTTCCCAATAAGTTGTGCTTTGTTAAAGAAGCAGGAATATCATCTCAAAGTATATTTGTGTGTGTGTGTGTGTGTGTGTGTGTGTGTGTGTGTGTGTGTGTTTATGCATTCTTTTCAACCATCTGAATTAGTCTGTCTTTGCACAGTTCATACAGAGGTTACAAAAAGAGAGTCTGCACACAAGAGGATACTCTCTCTCTGTCTCCTCCTTCCTCTCTCTGTCTCTCTATTCTGTCTCTCTCTCTCTCCTCTTTCCCCGCAGAGGGGAATATTTCAGCCTTCGAAAATGAGTACTCAGCTTTCTGAAACCTGCCACCGAATCTGCAGTCCGCACCTGAAGTGACTAAACAGATGTCTGCAAACAGTAGTCAGAATCAAACTCTACAAAACAGACCAAATATATGTAAAATATATGTTCCAGCTCTAAGACTCGACCTCAGGACATCCGATATGCGTCAGTGTCACGCCCGGCCGCTCACGCCACGCTGCAGTGTGTTTATAATCACATTACACATGCACTCATTCCATTGAATTCGTTATTTATGCATTATTAATCTTGCTACTTTCCATCTGTACTCACTTCAGTCCACTCAGGCCTGATGGGCCGTTGTCCCGCCCAAGCCATGACACCCCAGCAAGGCTGCTCGCCGTCACCGAGACGGCCGTGTTAAGGGACCGCATAAAAATTAACCGCCGTAATGAGAAAATAAGTGACATGTCGGTGGGCCGCTCATCTGACTCATTAGGGGCCGGTCTTTACGAGCATCGATCACGCCCCCCCCCCCCCCCCCCCCCCACCCTGCTTTATGGAGCACGGATTGTCACCTTGTTCCAATTATCCTTTCTCTCTCTGACAAGTGAAGAAGTGCACGAGAACTGCCGAAACGCTGAAGCCTCATAATTAGAGCACCATGTTGGGGCGGGGGCGGAGACGGGGGCAGGAACCCACAGCCAATCACAGGCGCACTACCCTTATGCCTACCTTTTCTTTTACACCTTGTTATGACTCGGCCCTGAATTAACGTGCGGTGATGAAGACGTCCCTAATTAGGCCCCGTTCAGCAGTGATTGATTTTTGGTGTAGCAGCTGCCTCGCTGCAGTCTGACGGATTTAATAGGGCGGAAGTTTAATGATTTAATGGGGCGAAACTCGCACGCAAAGGAGTCGGTAAAGCAGAGCACGGCCGGGCCTGAGTTTACACGGCCGTCTGTAGGCTGACTCCTCTACGGGAGTGTGTTTCACAGTGGTAATAAACGGACAGCATCTGGATTGGATCAATGCAGGTTTTGCATTTAGACAACAGGTTAGAGGTTGGGGTGAACAAGAGGTCAGGGAGAAAAGCAAGTTCACCCTTCACTGCCTGACCCATCCGCCACGGGGACAAGGCACGACTCCCGTAGTTCTTCTGTACAAATCAACTCATGTGAGACAGGGAGCCTCCACCGTCCCACCACCGCTGCCCCCGCAGCTCCATAAAGGTCCGCACTTCAGCACACAGAGACTTTGGAGAAATGGTGGAGAGTGGCTGGTTGAGGCTGGTTCGGTCTGGTTGAGGCTGGTTCGGCCTGGTTGAGGCTGGTTCGGTCTGGTTGAGGCTGGTTCGGTCTGGTTGAGGCTGGTTCGGCCTGGTTGAGACTGATTCAGGCAGGTTCAGGCCTTATAAGAGTCTTGTAAGATGCTGGGTCTAACAAGGCCAGGCTGGTGAATGAGCAGTGTGGGCCAGCAGGGGGCGGAGCTTGTTTGGTGTTTCATTCATGACGAAGGGGAGTGGAGGAAGACCCCCGTGGCCTGTCCAGGAGTCCTCAGTCATTTTAAGGCTGTTTCTTCAACCCCCCGTTGAGCGTTGGCAACGATTGATTGTTGGAACCTGCGATGGCATGTGGTACCAATTTCAGAACTGTCGTCCTTTGCAATGGAACGCAACCAAAAGTCAGGATTCCAATTGTCAGAGGGTACTGCTCTCTGATAGGATGGAGCGGCGGGGGAAGAAAACTCAACATGCAAATGACTTGTCCCAGGTCCCCTCCACCCCCACCACTACCCCCACGATCATATGCACGTAATGGCATAAACAAGGCAAATGCGGTTGCCAGACGACTAGCCGTCCCCTAGGTGACTCGACAAACATGAAAAGGACATGGACAGCAGACCTGCGCAGGTGAGGTGAGCGTCTTCTTGTCGCCGCGAAGAAAATGAATCCTGTCCTCGGGCCGCGGCCCCGTCTCCAGAAAGGCAGGAGAAGATCACGCAATCTCACTCGGCTGGCAGAGCAATTTTCAGGTTGTCGCTCACCCTACGGTCGGTGTGGGGGTTGTGCTGCCACGACGACCCACATAGCACCTCCTCCCACTCGACTCCACAATCACTACGGTGACCGATGCCACAATTGGTGCAAGGGAAGCTACAGCTGTGACCACAGCAACAAAACTGTGGCTGTGACAGGGATTCTTTCATTGTTGGGGTTGTGCCATTCACCTCAAGTGAAGTAACTTTGAAAAAGGACTCCCAAGGACCCAGGATCTGTATGCACTGGCATCGGCCCCATGCCCACCATCTGCTGTGGAGCAGCGTCTGCCATTTCCAAGCCTAAAAGAAGCTGTCCTATATGTGTAATCGTGTTTTTTCAAGCTAAATCACATGTAAATTGACTGGTGTCGCCCCACTCCGTTTATAATTAGGTAGGCCTTTAGTGGATCAAATCAGCTCAGATGAATAATAATGACTTTCCAGTGTGTTTGGAGCCAGCAAATCAAAGAGCCCCGCCCTCTCAGGACTTTCACTCCACAGAGTGTTTGGATAATCTGTGGTAAAAAAAAAAATTGTTCAGACAACACGATTGGCCCTATTTTAAAAAAAATCCCCGCCCATAAAACCCCATGCGGACACACTTGAACTGAGACGGTATTGTGTGATTTGACACCTCAAGAGACGGCGTGAGATCTCCACGTCGTTTGCGCATAGCTGGTTAACAACTGCATGAGCACAGCTCCTCCCCCCAGGAGGGCCTGCTATCGCTCGACTTTGATAATTAAAGCAAAATGGGCTGATGCGTGTAGAATTGTGGAGGAAGCTTTGTGTAATTCCATCTCTGTTCACACCTGTAATACCACCTGGAACTGGCTTAATGTAATATGTAGGCACCTCAGACAGAATCTCGTCTTGACTGTTGTATCTCTCCACACTCTCAGGAAAGAATCCCAGTTGGCAAAAAGCTAGAAAATATTACATAGTTGTAATGTCTAATTTAAGACAGACCACCATTGTGACTTACAGTGGAATGAACCAGTGCAACCATGATATGCTTGACCAGAATTTTCTAGAATGCAGGGACTTCATGCATTCTAGCTCAGACTGATAGAACGGCAACAGTAACTCAAATAACCAGTGGTTACAACCGAGGCATGCAGAAGAGCATCTCTGAACGCACAACATGTCAAACCTTGAGACGGATGGGCTATAGCAGCAGAAGACCACACCGGGTGCCACTCCTGTCAGCTAAGAACAGGAAACTGAGGCTAGAATTCACACAGGCTCACTAAAATTGGACAATAGAAGATTGGAAAAACATTGCCTGTTTTGATGAGTCTCGATTTCTGCTGCAACATTTGGATGGATGTCAGAATTTGGCATCAACAACATGAAAGCATGGATCTATCCTGCCTGGTATCAACGGTTTGGGCTGGTGGTGGTGGTGCAATGATGTGGGAGATATATTCCTGGCACAATTTGGGCCCATTAGTACCAATTGAGCATTGTGTCAATGCCACAGTCTACCTGAGTATTGTTGCTGACCATGTCCATCCCTTTATGACCACAGTGTACACATCTTCTGATGGCTAATTCCAGCAGGACAACGTGTCATGTCATAAAGTGTGAATCATCTCAGACTGGTTTCTTGAACACCAACAATGAGTTCACTGCACTCGAATGGCCTCCACAGTCACCAGATCTCAGTCCAATAGAGCACCTTTGGGATGTGGTGGAACGGGAGATTCACATCATGGATGTGCAGCCGACAAATCTGCAGCAACTGCGTGATGCTATCATGTCAATATGGACCAGACTCTCTGAGGAATGTTTCCAGAATGCCATGAAGGATTAAGGCAGTTCTGAAGGCAAAAGGGAGTCCAACCCAGTACTTTAAGGTGCTTTGGTGCTTTTATGGCTAGAACCTTCAGATCCACACCAGCGTGGTCCATTTCAGATGTAAAGTTTAGGCTCCATCACCCTGGGGATGATCCTGGCAAGGTTCCCAATCTGTTGCCACCTGCTGCAGTATGACCTTAGCAGACACCCGGGATCCAGAACTCTGCATGAAATCATGGTGGATTTCAGAGCCCACTCACACTTCACAGTTCACTCATGAGCAGAAACTTCACCTGTTTTAGTCTGTGCCGAAGGCTCTCCCACTTAAAATCAGATTTCAGAATTTACTGCTGTAAGACGTCTGCTCCCCGGGGACAGAAAGGGTCTCCAGTTGTGCTGGTGGTAGCTTGTGAGAAGACCATGACAGAACTTTGAGTAGTGACCACCGAAGCATTGTCACATCATCAGCATACCGATGGTGTCCAGGTATAATCTGGGAACCTCCCGCCCTCACCCCCACCCCCCTCCCCCCTCCCCCCTCAGAAGATCCCCTTATTAAAATGTCACTCTTGGGTGGTCTGTGGCCCCTGCGTGTCACGGTGGACGGCCCCCGGGGCCTCCACGAGCTGGCGTGAAGCGGAGAGAGGCCCATGAGCCCAGCTCGTGCCAAGCTGTCAGTGTTCATTAGGGCCACTCAGGGTGGAGGACTCAAAACAGCCAATCAGAGGTCAGAAAGGCAGGCTGGCTGTGTAGCCACCAGCCAGTGGGGGGATAGAACACGCAGAGCTGAACTGATAGGGAGAGTCTTCCATTACTTCATTCCCCCAGAGCTTTGGGGCTTCTCTGGGGGGAAGAGTAGAGGAAGAGTAAGGAGAGGCAAAGAGTAACATGTTCAACACATAGGTGGTGGTTTCTCTATGTTAGAAACTAAAGGAGAGGAGCGTTTATGACTAACAGACTGAAATAGCAGCAAAGTGCGCTTCGATTATCAGCCTTTCAACTGCTTCAGATAAAAATAGACGCTTATTTAAAACCACATGAGACATGTGCTTTAACTGAGTAGGAGTTATTTTAATACTCTTTTACAACCTGTGTGTGTGTGTATATGTGTGTACACAAACATGACATGGTCATTCACTTGTTTATCCATTTAAAACATGGGAGACTGTGTAGCATGAGTCTATTCAATTCCACTGGGCAGATTGAATTTGATGGTGCTATAATGACTTTCAGGGCGTTTTTTTTTTCCCCAGTCACTGACAAGCTTAGTTCTATCAGCCAGTCGGCTGCCAGTATTGATGGGCTGGAGGTTTTATTCCAGCGTGAATTCCCAAGATGGCATGAAAACCACCTTCTTGTTCCATGTTGCCCTGCCCTCTGGAGAAAAGGGAAGATTGGAGCAGCGAAGACGAAGGACTCCATGAGAACTACTGCTGTGCTTTGCCAAGATCTCATCAACGGTCTCCAGAATGAGTTCTATTCCTGCCTCTCTCTCTCTCTGCTACTGTCTTGCTTTCTCTTACTCTGCAACTATTTACTGCTGATCAAAAGACAGCGTCCTGCTGGAGGTCACGTGTACAGCTGAGTAACAGCTGAAGCAGGAAGTCGGCGAGTGTGATGAGACAGATCTCATCAGACGGATCGACAGTCTTCCAAACTCCTTGGCGTCTGTTCGTTCACATCATCAGGAGTCTGCTTTTCTTTTCAAAAGTCTAAAACAATGGCTGAATCTGCATCGTTCTCCATTTGGGGGCTGTTAAAGCAGCAAACGCCATGCAGTCCACAGGGAAAACAGCAGCTTTACAGCAAAGAAAAATAATGAAATATTTGAAGACTGGGTGAAAATGGAAAAGCAAAGGAGCAGAAATGAAAAGTTGCTGCGGGTGATTGTAAAGCGATGAGATCCGTTTTTACATGTATGTGGAGTGAGGTTGTGAGGATGTGAGGTTGTGAGGTTGTGAGGTTGTCTCATTTGTGCTGATGTTGCCTTATCTTTTTTTTACAGGAACTACAGGGGATGCTGCTTCTGATTCACTCTCGGTGGGCGGGACCCTACCTCACTTCCTGCAGGAGCCGGAGGACGCTTACATCGTCAAGAGCAACCCAATCAAACTGCGGTGTCGTGCTGCGCCTGCCCTACAGATATTCTTCAAGTGCAACGGGGATTGGGTCCACCAGAACCAGCACATGTCCCAGGAGTACCCAGACCAGGACACTGGTAGGTTACTGTCCTGAAGCACCCAGACCAGGACACTGGTAGGTTACTGTCCTGAAGCACCCAGACCAGGACACTGGTAGGTTACTGTCCTGAAGTACCCAGACCAGGACACTGGTAGGTTACTGTCCTGAAGTACCCAGACCAGGACACTGGTAGGTTACTGTCCTGAAGTACCCAGACCAGGACACTGGTAGGTTACTGTCCTGAAGTACCCAGACCAGGACACAGGTTGGTAACTGCCCTGCCTGCATTCTGCTGCCCCATGTCCACCCTAGGCTCCTACCCCTTGAAGTTCTCAGTGCAGCTTCACAGAAACGGGTGGCTAAAATGAACACAACAGAGTTCTGATGAGAGCAGGATTTCCTGCAGGCATTTCCAGACATAAACAGCCGCTAATCCAGTGGGCTCAGCGAAAGGCAGCGTGATTAGGCAATGCAGAGAGGTGGAGGGGTGGAGAGGTGGATGGATAGGGGGTGGAGGGGTGGATGGGTGGCGGGGTAGATGGGATGAGGAGTGGAGAGGTAGAGGGGTAGAGGAGTAGAGGGGTGGAGAGGTGGAGGGGTAGAGGAGTGGAGGGGTGGAGAGGTGGAGGGGTAGAGGGGTGGAGAGGTGGAGGAGTGGAGAGGTGGAGGGGTAACGGGGTGAAGGGGTGGAGAGGTGGAGGGGTAGAGGAGTGGAGGGGTGGAGGGGTAAAGGGGTGAAGGGGTGGAGAGGTGGAGGGGTAGAGGAGTGGAGGGGTGGAGAGGTGGAGGGATAGAGGGGTGGAGAGGTGGAGGGGTAGAGGGGTGGAGGGGTGGAGAGGAGAACTACATTCATGAGCTTTCCCCTGCAGAAAGGACGCACCGCGGAAGTTCATTATTGTGCCATTGTGGCACTCAGAAATTGTCATGGGACTGAAAACAGAGAAGCCAGAAGAGAAATCTCTGATTATTCTCCTGTCTGAACATTTTACAGGGGCCAACAGCAACCGCTAACCCCCTCAAGTAATCTGAAGAGCTTTTGCCCCTCATTCTCACTGTGACATGAAAGTAGCCATACTGAATATTTCCCAATATAGAGTCCTCACACGGGATAAAAGTCTCTAAGCCACTCTGACGGTACAGCCACACAGAGTGAACGTCTGATCACTTCATGTCACGTTGGGGCTCTCTGCCTGGGAGGCATGGAGGAAGGTTTCCCATTAATGTGATGTGATTTTGTAAATAATGGAAGCCTTTTCCCTCGCAGAGTAGTAAATGTACGGACAGAGACTCCCGCTTGAGTTACCACCAACCCTTCCCGTTTGGAGTCTAATGGGTAGTTTTTTTTCTGAGCTGCATTTTTTCCTCATTAGTGAGGAACAATATGATTAAACGTGAGAAATGAGGCTTTATTTCAAATTAGCATAATGCTAACCCAAGCGTTAGGCAGCCCAGGATCGGCCTTCTCCTAAAACCACTAGACTCTCTGTAAATGCTGCAGATTTTAATACTGGGTTTTATTTTCTGCCTTTGTTCTGTCTGCAGAGAAACAGGAGAGCCGTCATTTCCTCTCCTGACAATATAGTCCTGTTGTTATCCCTCCTCCCTTGGATACACTGTTACCTAGGCGATGGAACGGACCAGGTCCTGGAGTGCTCTTGCAATTAAAAGGCACAAAGCAGGCCGCTCACCCCGGGCTGGCGGGCCAGCGTGGCTTTTTATCAGCGCTAAACTCATAACCTCCGATAACGACATCCTTTACGTCGCCCCGCACCGCCCCGCGTGACGGACCGCAGAAATGGCCGATTGGATTAGAGCAAGGGGCTAATCGGAGAGCCAGATCTACAAAGAATTGGACTTTATTGATTAGGACACGGGGCATTCAATGTCGCAGCAAAACGGCCGATATGATCTCTTATTTAGCGGCTGGCCCCAAGGCCGACCCAGCCAAACAGACGGCTCTCTTGCCCCCCAGTTTTCATGTCAGGGATGACTCGAGCATACAAGAGAGATACTTGTTACCCCCAGCATCGGTGCAGTGACGAGGCGGGCATGGCACCCACGATAGGCCGATTCACGCAGCTTTTTGGAGGCTGTAAAAAATGGCCCTAAAACGAATGAAGGAATATGTAGCCAGAAGTGTAATCTACAAAAGGGCACATGCTTTTATTTGGGTTTTCTTTTATGCTAGAGTAAAATGGGGGGTTAGTTGGCATGTGGATGTGGGATGTAACACTTTAATAAATGTATTCAGATACCTCATTACACTACTGTTATAATGTAATTGTAAAGCAACACATTGTTTTTCATCATGCGTTACACACTGGTAACCTTACGCAGCAGTTACATAACTGCATTTACCCAACACTGTAACAATGATGCAACATTGTAGCAGTGGTGGGGTAATGTGACGTGTTACTTATGTTCAACACATTCAGTGGGGTAATGTGACGTGTTACTTATGTTCAACACATTCAGTGGGGTAATGTGACGTGTTACTTATGTTCAACACATTCAGTGGGGTAATGTGACGTGTTACTTATGTTCAAGACATTCAGTGGGGTAATGTGACGTGTTATGTTCAACACATTCAGTGGGGTAATGTGACATGTTACTTATGTTCAAGACATTCAGTGGGGTAATGTGACGTGTTATGTTCAACACATTCAGTGGGGTAATGTGACGTGTTACTTATGTTCAACACATTCAGTGGGGTAATGTGACGTGTTACTTATGTTCAACACATTCAGTGGGGTAATGTGAAGTGTTACTTATGTTCAACACATTCAGTGGGGTAATGTGAAGTGTTACTTATGTTCAACACATTCAGTGGGGTAATGTGAAGTGTTACTTATGTTCAACACATTCAGTGGGGTAATGTGAAGTGTTACTTATGTTCAACACATTCAGTGCCACTCAAGCTTCAATTTTTCATGCAGATTTTATGTTCACCCTTACAGTTACAGTGGACAAACTAGTGTTCTGTTACCTATTGGGTTTACCTGTCTGCATGGACGGCCTCTGCTAAATATACCGATAGAGCTTGTTATGGTACCAATAGAGCTTGGTTAACACAGCTTGACTGATTTAATTTTTAAAAGAATTACCATTACTCACTGGAAACTCAGAGAGCAACAAATGGTCCCATACACACTATATAACTGATCCCATACACATTACATAACTGATCCCATACACACTATATAACTGATCCCATACACATTACATAACTGATCCCATACACATTACATAACTGATCCCATACACATTATATAACTGATCCCATACACACTACATAACTGATCCCATACACACTATATAACTGATCCCGTACACATTACATAACTGATCCCATACACATTACATAATTGATCCCATACACACTATATAACTGATCCCATACACACTATATAACTGATCCCATACACATTATATAACTGATCCCATACACATTACATAACTGATCCCATACACACTATATAACTGATCCCATACACACTATATAACTGATCCCATACACACTATATAACTGATCCCATACACATTATATAACTGATCCCATACACATTACATAACTGATCCCATACACACTATATAACTGATCCCATACACACTATATAACTGATCCCATACACACTATATAACTGATCCCATACACATTATATAACTGATCCCATACACACTATATAACTGATCCCATACACACTATATAACTGATCCCATACACATTATATAACTGATCCCATACACATTACATAACTGATCCCATACACACTATATAACTGATCCCATACACACTATATAACTGATCCCATACACACTATATAACTGATCCCATACACATTATATAACTGATTCCATACACATTACATAACTGATCCCATACACATTACATAACTGATCCCATACACATTACATAACTGATCCCATACACACTATATAACTGATCCCATACACATTATATAACTGATCCCATACACATTATATAACTGATCCCATACACATTATATAACTGATCCCATACACATTACATAACTGATCCCATACACATTACATAACTGATCCCATACACATTATATAACTGATCCCATACACATTACATAACTGATCCCATACACATTATATAACTGATCCCATACACATTATATAACTGATCCCATACACATTACATAACTGATCCCATACACACTATATAACTGATCCCATACACATTATATAACTGATCCCATACACACTATATAACTGATCCCATACACATTATATAACTGATTCCATACACATTACATAACTGATCCCATACACATTACATAACTGATCCCATACACATTACATAACTGATCCCATACACACTATATAACTGATCCCATATATAACTGATCCCTTACACACTATATAACTGATCCCATACACATTACATAACTGATCCCATACACACTATATAACTGATCCCATACACACTATATAACTGATCCCATACACATTATATAACTGATCCCATACACATTACATAACTGATCCCATACACACTATATAACTGATCCCATACACATTATATAACTGATCCCATACACATTATATAACTGATCCCATACACACTATATAACTGATCCCATACACATTATATAACTGATCCCATACACACTATATAACTGATCCCATACACATTACATAACTGATCCCATACACACTATATAACTGATCCCATATATAACTGATCCCGTACACATTACATAACTGATCCCATACACACTATATAACTGATCCCATACACACTACATAACTGATCCCATACACATTATATAACTGATCCCGTACACACTACATAACTGATCCCATACACATTATATAACTGATCCCATACACACTATATAACTGATCCCATACACACTATATAACTGATCCCATACACACTATATAACTGATCCCTTACACACTATATAACTGATCCCATACACACTATATAACTGATCCCATACACATTATATAACTGATCTGGTACACATTCTCAGTAGGGGTCAGAACTGCAGGCAGGTCAGTCCAGTACTTGCACTCTCTGTGTATGTAATGGTTTGCAACGGGAAGCAAATGCAGAGATGGTGGACGTGTGTTTACCGCCGCCTCGTCCATAATTACCGTCCACCGAATGATCCGAGGTCAAGAAGCCAGAGCAGTCAGACAGACACAAAACCAGAATGTCTTCTAAATATAGAAAATGAAAGCCAAACACAAAACAAGGACAAACACAGAGTTGGGTATAACAGAAACGTAGGGAAAGACAACACACAGAGGCAGGAAAACACGAACTTAAGACAAAGACCAACAAGAAAGAAAGAAAACAGAGTTTATATACACAAGGGAACCCAAACCCACAACAAAACACACATGGAAGCCCTAGACTCAGATGGAGGAACGTTGGAGACCCTGCATTTGTAATCCAGACACAATGTGGCATGCTGGGAAATGCTGGGAGTCCTACTGATTCGTCTTTGCTTTCTGATGAGCTAAACTCTAATAGTTCTTAATTGTAAATGTATAAGAGGTTTAAATTCTAAAATTATACATAATAATTGTAAAAGTAATAGTTGTGATGACTTGTTCATGACAATGAAATAGATCAGTCGAAGAAAATGTTTTGCTGGCATTGTAACAATACAGGGATTTTACTCGGTGCAGTTGCATGTAAAATATGTGTGAGGGACTAATGATTTGACATAGATTCCAGACTACTGGTGGTGTAAGTGGGACCATTACTGATAGCAGCCATATCTGGAGACAGGATACACGACAGTCGCCCACGTTTGTCCCTAATTGATTTTTGAGGCAGTCATGCCCCTCGTTCCTAATTCAGGCTCTGATCAGAACCAATTGGTCTCAGAGCTGATGGCTACATGAGGAGACACTAACACTGGGGTCCGATTGTGTGGATTTGCATACGCCCCCTTGGGGAGCCGAAGCTGCACATTTTTGCCGTGTGCTTTGGTTTAATTGCACAAGCCTCTTGATCTTGTATTCACACCAACTCTGACAATAGCGAGATTAGCTATTTTCTTCTGAACAACAAGCATAATGATGTGTGTTAGTGAGGAAAAGCTAGCACCAAACCTTTAGCATAATGGCCAGTTTCACTATTACAGTAAGTTTATTTTGCTAGTATGTACTGTATCTCTCATACCATAAATTGCTCTAAATTGATGCTTCCCTCCTTAATGGAACACCACAGTTGGGGCAGAGAGAGCTGGATAAATGAGAAAATATCAATTTACTGTATCAGTAGTCTGCAGTAGTGAGGCGTTCCACGGTATATGTGTGCCATCTGTAAAGAGGAAGATTGACATGCACCTTTCTCTCACCTGCACAACGTTGTATCACAGATGCTTGTGTCATTTTGGCTCTCATCACTACAGACGTAGGCGACATCTCACAGCCAGGGGAGGTGAGAGGACGGACTGTGTCCTTTACTGTGTGTCCAACAATGAGCTGTACGCCTGGACTAGAGCAGATGATCCCATTGGCAAAGTTACTATGCCCTTCGGAAGCTTTTTCATGTGGCTTTGACACATTACTCAAACCCCATGTGGCTTTGACATTTACTCAAACCCAGTGTGGCTTTCACACATTACTCAAAACCCACGTGGAGTTCACATTTTGCTCAAACCCAATGTGGCTTTCACACATTACTCAAAGCCCACGTGGCTTTGACATTTACTCAAACACAGTGTGGCTTTCACACATTACTCAAAACCCATGTGGAGTTCACATTTTGCTCAAACCCAACGTGGCTTTGACACATTACTAAAACCCCACGTGGCTTTCACACATTACTTAAAACCCATGTGGATTTAACATTTTACTCGAACCCAACGTATCTTTCACACGTTACTCAAAGCCAACATGTCTTTCACACGTTACTCAAACCCAACGTGTCTTTCACACGTTACTCAAACCCAACATGTCTTTCACACGTTACTCAAACCCAACGTGTCTATCACACGTTACTCAAACCCAACGTGGCTTTCACACGTTACTCAAGCCCCACGTGGCTTTCACATTTGACTTGGCTCACACTTTTGATCTGCTGGCCATGGTAATGTTACGAAGGATGGGTAGAAACACTAAAATATGCAAAGAAAAAAACAGCATGAATCGATAAAAAATTGATTGAAAACACAAACCTGCTTCAACCCTTAACCTTATGTATTGATAACTTTTGTGGGGGTTGAGGGGTGGACATGTCAATAATTCCCAATAATTCCCACTTACATTACTCATGTAATGTGTTAGGTTTCATGGTATGAGCAGTGTCCCTCCTAAAGCTGAAAAGAAACCTAAACCACAGCTGTCTGTTCATGTGCCTCTCATACGTTCAAATGGGTTTGCAGCCGTTACTTCTCATCGACTAACGCGAGCGTCGTTTTTAATCCTGGATCTCATTGAGGAGCTTCCCCGAGGACACTCAGCAGGCACGAGCACCGTGTGAGCAGTCATCAGCCGCAGTGCCATTCATCATAGTTTTGTTTGAGTCGAAACAAACGACGGGATGCGAAGAAAGAGCTGCAGTCAGCCTCCGTCAGCCTCCGTTACTGAGAAACGAGGGTGTTACTGAGAAATGGCGAGCCAGACCATGTGTGCTGACCAGTAGAGTGGAGGACCGCACCATCATTGGGGGGTTCGTGGGTGATCACTGTGGCGGGTGTCTGTGGAGCATGAATCTTATCACAGCTCAGCAGGAAAAAGACAAAGAGCTCCTTCTCCTCCCTATAGATTGGAAGCAAATGGCAAGATCCCAATGGGAACAAGGCGGCAGAAAGGGAGGGCAGCTTAAGCTTATCAAGGCCTGATAAGCAAGCCTCTTCATCAAATCTGACCTGTGTAGCTCCTCACACTTAGACCTCTCAGACCAGATTACGGATCTTAAACCCCTTTCTCATCTTTCAGATCCAAATGATTTATGACTTTATGGAGTGAGAGCTGGTGGCAGCTCGGTATTCTCCCTGAGGTGAATATGGATCATGGGCTGGATATACTAAAGCATTTCTGCATTTCTGCCATTTCTGGTCAGAGTCTTGGTTGGTCTGAGATCAGTATAAACAGAAGTAGTGCTTGAGGCTGAGTGAGAGCCAGCTCTAGAGGCCATGTCCAAGTGTACATGGATGCTGTCTCCAGATCAGCTCTGCCTTGCCCATTACAGCTGCAGGTCAGACAAGAACACAAAAGGCCTGATCTCAGGCCAGTGGTGCTTTTTTTTAGGTTGGGGTGGGGCTAGTGCAATGCTGCAGTGGCACTGCTTCAAACCTTCACTAGCACCACCATGCCCCTCCCCCACCACCATGCCCCTCCCCCACCACCATGCCCCTCCCCCACCACCATGCCCCTCCCCCACCACCATGCCCCTCCCCCACCACCTTGCCCCTCCCCCACCACCAAGCCCCTCCCCCACCACCATGCCCCCACACCCTTGCACCAAGATCACGGGCAGGCCATCTGCTACCCAACCATGGTGTCTTCACTCTCTCATCTAAGCCAGGCAGACTCAGAACCGCTAGAGATGTTAGCGGACAATTAGACAGGACAAGTGGCAACCTGTTTCGGTTTGGTGTTATCAAGCTTCTGGGTTTGCATGAGGACAACGTGAAGGAAACAGCTGTGAATCCTCCCAGGAACAGCGTTTACATGGGGCAGGAAGGCAGTCTCACAGACTCTAGGGGGGCACGCTATTATAAGAGTGACTTTGCTAAGCAGAGCACTGTATGGAAACACTAAAACATGCTTTATTATTTTCAACCCTCTCTGTTAAGTAAGCAAAAGTATAGGGGGAAAATGGAATTGAGTTACAGCGTAAGAGTTAGTAGTTATTGCAGGTTCTGTTCATGCAAAAATATTATTACGGTATGGTTAGATGCACTTTACTATAGTAATTAGTAATACAATGTAACCTATGACTGCAGTTACAGATATGCTGTATTTTCCATTTTAACAACCAATGCGAGAGGGGTGGTGATTTGTGATGCTCTTGCAGTTGACTGTGGACACATTTCTTTAGAACTTTTTCATTGTCCATCCTTTGTGTGTGTGTGTGTGTGAGTGTGAGTGTGTGTGTGTGTGTGTGTGTGTCTTGTTGCAGGGGGTCAAAGACTGGCTGATAACTCTTTGTTTCTGTACCTTCTCCCAAGGACAATTCTCTCCCATTGTTCCGGACATGATAGAGTTCCACAGATTGAATCGTGCTGCCCGAACCCCTGTAGTCAAGAACAGACTGACCTCCAATCGTTTCTCCTTCCTGTCATGGTAACACTGGCAATTAGATATCTGGCTCTCCTCCCACAGACATGGTGTTCAGAAGGCCTACTTCCATGTTCCTCAGTGGGAGACCCTTTCATCGGGCAGCAGCTGTCGCTAAGATGGACAATCAACCTTTCGATTGGCAGTTGACGTGTATGGGAGGCCTGGTGTACAGGGCTGCTGCTTCACACCCGTCACAGTGTGGCGTGAGGCAGTTCGTGTAGGAGACGGGTAACTGGTATTGTAACTGGTAACTGGTATTGCCCCACTGCTTAACAGCAGTCGAAAACATTCTTTCCATTTTATTTACATTAGGCCAAACTGAGAATCCAGTTGTAATCAGACTAGATTGCATCACATTTTACTCATATTCTCATACCTTCTCATTTTATTCATATTCTAGGATGCTCCCTCTGTCTCCATCTGTCTCCCTCTGTCTCCATCTGCCTCCATCCCAAAAATATTGCTCTGTTTTTATACACCTTGAATGCAGATCCAGTGATAATCCAGTTATTCCTCTCTGTCAGTTATACCCCCCCCCCCCCCACAATTTCAATCACACTGGAGGAGTCTATATGTATTTCCCTATCTGCTATTTCTCAGAACCATCACAGACTTGTCCAGGCACTCAGTATGCCCGACTGGGTGGCCCACCCCGGAGTACCATGGTGGTGGGCCGACCCCCACAGGGGCCCCTGTCTGGCAGGCATCAGCACAGGCTTGCGACACTGTGTTGACATATGCTAGTTTAGCCTCCCAGCGCCCCTCCATCTTGAAAATCGTCCTTGCCAGAGCTGAGATGTGTTCCGACTACAAGGGAAAGAGAGAGAGAGAGAGAGAGAGAGAGAGAGAGAGAGAGTACAAGACAATGGGTGCAGGCCATCACCCTTCATTTTGTTTCACGCAGTTGCAATTTTGCGTTGATGTCCCTGTTCTCTGGGCTTGTAATAGTATTATCACAGGCAATTGCACTGTGGCTTCCTGCAACAGGGCCAGGTCTGTGAGAGGACAGTCTTAAAGAGCCCGTGATAACGGTGCTTAGACATGGTGCTTAGAGGTCAAGACTTCATCTTAGAGACGCCTTGTGGTTTTAATGAGGATTTGTGGTTTTTCTAAATGTTTTCGGGATGTGATGGAGCTGGCATGTGAGACGGAGTTGACGTGTGTGACGGAGCTGATGTGTGTGTGACGGAGCTGATGTGTGTGTGACGGAGCTGATGTGTGTATGACGGAGTTGACGTGTGACGGAGCTGATGTGTGTGTGACAGAGTTGACGTGTGATGGAGCTGATGTGTGTGTGACGGAGTTGACGTGTGACGGAGCTGATGTGTGTGTGACGGAGTTGACGTGTGATGGAGCTGATGTGTGTGTGACGGAGCTGACGTGTGATGGAGCTGATGTGTGTATGACGGAGTTGACGTGTGACGGAGCTGATGTGTGTGTGACGGAGTTGACGTGTGATGGAGCTGATGTGTGTCTGACGGAGTTGACGTGTGATGGAGCTGATGTGTGTGTGACGGAGCTGACGTATGATGGAGCCGATGTGTGTATGACGGAGTTGACGTGTGATGGAGCTGAAGTGTGTGTGACGGAGTTGACGTGTGACGGAGCCGATGTGTGTATGACGGAGTTGACATGTGACGGAGCTGAAGTGTGTGTGACGGAGTTGACGTGTGATGGAGCTGGCGTGTGAGACGGAGTTGACGTGTGACGGAGCTGATGTGTGTGTGACGGAGCTGATGTGTGTATAATGGAGCTGATGTGTGTATGACGGAGCTGACGTGTGTGTGACGGAGTTGACGTGTGATGGAGCTGATGTGTGTGACGGAGCTGACGTGTGATGGAGCTGATGTGTGTATGACGGAGCTGATGTGTGTATGACGGAGCTGAAGTGTGTGTGACGGAGTTGACGTGTGATGGAGCTGAAGTGTGTGTGACGGAGCTTACGTGTGACGGAGCTGAAGTGTGTGTGACGGAGCTGACATGTGATGGAGCTGAAGTGTGCATGGAGAATTATCAAAATAGCTGCAAATGTGCACTAATGAAAATCTATAAGATTCCCCTCATGCCCATGAGTCAGTGGTGTGGTCCGAGAAAGCCCCGGCAAGCACGCCAGATGTCTGTACAGAGGTCCAGTGCTGGGCTGGATGGAAGATGACATTAATCCACCATTACTGCCTTCCCCTCTCAGCTAAACGCCTCCCCACCACACACACACACACACACACACACACACACACACACACACACACACACACACACACACACACACACACACACACACACACAGGGAGAGAAAATGGGTTGAGTCACCTGCTAAGGGGCATGAACGTGCGTCATGGCAACAAAACCAGTGCAATAAAAAAAGTCAATTATGCTTCAGCAAGCTGGTGTGGTACCTGCCAGCCCCCCCAAATGACTCTAGTAATGTGGGGCTTGATTGTGGTTAGTGGGGTGTATTTATGGGAGACTCAGCTGGGATCGAAAATGGACACGTTTCATTGCACACCGTGTTTCATGTCATGTTCCGTGCTGAACAGTTATTAATGTAGCTGAACATTTTTCTGTGTCCTGGCAGTAAATAATAAGTGGATATGTAATGTTTCACACCTTGTGCCAAAAATGAACAAACCTGAAAAAGGAGGAATATAGAAAGCCCATTTTCTCATGTATTAATTAGACATTAGGCATCTCCTCAGTAATATGTGGACTATCATTGGTATTCTCATGAATATTCATGTCACCTGGTGTGTAACTCCGCCCTCACAAAAATTGAATTGCTCTTTTTTATCATTCAGTTCAAAAATATTGTTTTCCTCTATTTGGTATATTTAACGTAGTGGCTGCCAGTAACATTGGATATATGTGAAACAGTCTTACCAGGCTGCCAATTAATATTTAAATCTATTTTGTTTACAAAAGCTGACAGCAGAAATGCAGTGCTGAGGGGCGCAGAGGCGACGCTGAAGGTCACGGGGTGAAACGGGGTGAAAAACTAACAACACATGGTGTGAGGGTTGGTCACGATCTAGTCCTGACCTGACAGGAACCGCTAAAGAGCTCGCAGTTCAGCATAGCCAGGAAACTTCTGACTTTCAAATGACTTTGTGGCTGTCCATGGTTCTGAAATCAGAGTCCAATTCTGTAGAACTATTGCAGTCTGAAGTTTGGCTTGTGCAAGCTGTCACTGCATCACGCAGTGTTTACACACAGTGTTGCTCATCATCGTCTGCTGCATGGTGCCTACCGAGGCATGGATGGCACTTGCAGGGTGTCTTCATACTTCTAGTTTGGGTCCCTTGGTCTGGACCATACAATATATCGTTACATTTTAGTCCAGTTTTACGTATCGTACACACTCACATATTCACAAACAAACCAACGAAAGTAATATTTAAACAAATAAAGTGCCATATGATGACCATATGATACAGTCTATGGACTCAATGCACTTATAACGGTTGTGTGTACCCGGTGGCATTTTTACCATCGGGAAACATAGCAAGAAGTAAAACGAATAAAGGACAGAGAAAGGAGATTTCCTATAGGCATGTGCCATAGAAGACAAGAGCATGGATGTTTCCGGACGTACGTTTCCATACCCTCCTGCTCAGGGTTAGGGTTAGGTTTATTTGGTGCACAACAGAGTTCAAAAGGAAGCATTCACACTTACTCTAATAGATGTCGCTAACAGCAAATCGCACCAGGGTTCATTTCAATCGAGGCAAACACACCTTTAGCCTTTCACAGTTGCGATGTTGAAGGCATCCACTGCCGAGTCCTGGTTTGTGGCTCTTACTGCCTTTGGCCTCTCCGGGTTCATCCCAGTGTGGTGTATGTCTGCGTAACCCAGTGGCCAGAAGATACCCCTCTTGCATGCTCCTCTTACGGCATAGCTGGTGTGCTGGGCGGAGCTCCTGTTTGTGTTGGACCTATTGTGATGGATATAGGTGTTGCACTGGCTGGAACTTTTACACTGAGTGGAGGTGTTTCATCCTGTGGCGGCGGGACGTACAGCTAGCACATCATTCCAAGATCCTACGGCTCCATTTCCACTGCCGCAAGCTCCAACCAGACCCAGCAGCGGTGTATGGCGTTGTGAAATGGGCTGGAATTATGGCACACAAGTACGGGGCGTCGTTAAGAAGTTTCCCGCCTTGACAGTATGAGTTTTAAAAGTGCAGCATGCCACCCAGAAGATGTTCATCTAAAAAGCTTATGAATCCTGGATTAAGGGAGCTTAACACTGTACACTACTTAGTGGTACACTCGTCCCATTCAGAGGCCTAATTCTGACTCGTGTCACTTTCTTCACAAGTTCAAATGAAAAAGCAGCATGGGCCGTGCTCCGATTAGCTTTGGTTCGAGTTCCGATTAGTCTCCCCTGTCCAGGGATTATGCACACATTCCATCAAGCGTTCCAGATAATCCACTACATGCTTTCTGCCGTCCAAATGCACGAAGCTTCGCCAGGAACCGCCTGTTCCCAGTGACATAACAAAGCTCTGTGTCGCTGGATTAGCTGTGATTGGTGGAATGGTGTCGCTAGGCTGTGCCTCTTCAGCTAGTACCAGGGTCTTCTCATAACTTCAGAAGGGCAATGTATCGTTTGGCAATCGTGATCACTGTAGGGGCCTTTGGGATGTTTTATATTTAAAAGGTTACAGCAGTTCCCGTATCATTAAGGTAATGATAACTTTCTGATACTGTAAAGGAGCACGGTCTCAGATGTTCTTAAATGTTGTAATTGTGATAAAATTCACATCAAGTACTTGCCAGTTTGTTTTCGATACACTGTGTGTGTGTAATCTCGCTGGTTATCTTTTTCCCCTGGGGATTCGCCATGTGGCATTTAGGGATGGAGGCCAAGCTTGGAGTTCATGGATACCCCGCCCCTAAACAAATGCTATTGGTGGATGACAAAGTGGTGGTGACATCCCAGTCTCATATCTCTTCTGCTCCGCCCCTAGCCCCACCTCTAGCCCCGCCCCTAGCCCCCCCCCAAGTGCCACACATTTACCTTCCACTAAGAACGGAGGGAGAACATCTTCTATTACCATACGGCTCTTTTTTTTTTCTTTCTAGTGGCACAGTGTGTAGTCATTAGTCATGATTTTGTCGCCTGCTTCTCGGCGCCCCCCACCCCCACATGTCTGCTGATATGTGATGACGGATGCATATGTCCTGCCCCGCACTCCTTATCTGCCCTCGCCCGCTCCCCCCCCCCCCCCCCCCCCCCCACAGCCGGCGCACGGCAGAGCCCCCCCCCGCGACCGAACGCCGTCCTGTTTCACGATCAATCAGCCAGCGTCGCGGCCCTTCTCCTGACGCCCCCTCCGCCTCCTCCAGCATCATGTGTTTTCCCCTCGAGAAAAACAGTTTGAGACGGCCCTTGATAAAGTGAGATGTTTACTTCACGCCTCTTCACTAAGCTCCACCCCCACACACACACACACACACACACACACACTCACACCTCCCTGATCCGGGCTCCCGGCAGGTCGCTTATTAAAGAAGAGATCTCATCCAGGACTGCCGTAAACATGCATTAGCGCCCCATTCATTTTACCCTTCCCGTTTCAGAACCATCCGCTCTGAAAACTGGGATTATTAAGCACATTTGTCAAGATTACCTTCGCAAGGTTCTGATTAGATAAAGCGTTTCCAGAGTGCACAAACAAGTGAAGGTTGAGAACAGTTTAGACCTTGTAACCAGCTCTTTATTCATGATGTCATTGGTTGCTCAACTGTATAGAAACCACCAATGGTAGATTTAACTGTAATGAGGGCTTTTATACGTGATCTTTTTAGGTTAGTAATTGGCCGGTTTGGCCTGGAACTAGTATGGGCATTGAAGGAAATATGACTTTAGCAAGAAACAGATTTGTCCTAACAGAGAACTCCTGCAAACACCCCCAGGTTCAAATAGCCAATTTCCCTTGGCTGAAAATTGCAAAATTTGTACACTTTTCATCTTGTGGAATTTGTTGTGGTTCTCACGGGTTTTGGTGTGTTGTGAGGAACCGTCGCAGATATGTCAGATGTCGGGACACGCATGCTCACTGGGAAAAATCAGGCACGCGTCGCCTGCATCGCGAACCCTCTGTGTGTCCCGGCTCCTCCCAGCTCAGATAGTGGACACTCAGATAGTGGATGCTTAGCAGTGCCATACAGCCGAAAGAGGCTTGTCAGCTGTACAGTAAGCCCAGCAGTCCTACAGAACTGGAGACTGCCACAGTAGGTCTGTAAAGGGACCTGTCTTACCAGGTTGAGTGTAGACTTTTCCTTCTTTCAAATCTCAGATTATGAAAAAACCAAACCACTGACCTAACTGGGCTGCAGTAGCCAGATCCCAGGAAGCCAAACACGGAGCGTTCTTGTTCATTTACTGGTAGTGCTTCAGGGCTCTGACTTCTACTTGGTCATAACAAGCAAACACGCATGAGAGCGTTTGTTTACGCCTGTGACACGTCTGCCTGTGAGCACTGCTACCGAATCCATCTGTGACTCTGAGATGTATTAATATTTATCTGGGAAGGAATTCGGAGGTTTCTCCTGGTAACGAAGTTGGACGCGCACAGGGTATTCAGGGAGCCTGTCAGATTAGTGTGTGTCCATATGCTCTAATGCTGACTGGTGAGGGGATGGATCAGAGGGGAGATAAAGGCACTGAGATTGGTATGTTGTTATGGCCTTCAGCATAGAGCATATCCTCTTTAATCCACTGTTTGTGAGCCTGGCAGGCTGGAGAGGTTTGGAAATACGGAGGGGGAAAAAATGTTAAAAGTCCGCTCAGATGAAAAGGCACTAAACCCATGAGTCAGATTAAAAATGGAGCTATTAGTAGAGCAGGACCATGTCACAAATCTAGAGGGAATAAGAGATGGTTTTACTGGAAGTTCATTCCAAGTGCCTCAGAAGATACAAAAGCTGCTTTCAAAACGGATAAGCACTGACATGCATGTTTTTAAGAAGTTTTTTTTTTCTTTTACAGGAATAAACTGTAGTTTTCGCAGATCAGAAATGGAGGGTTATATTAGGCCTGCAAAATTACCGTCATATTGCAATTGAAACAGCAGTGTGTTTTGCAGTATATTATGATATGCCCTTGTTGTGACAGTTAAAAACTAAACTGAAATTTGCATTGATTCAATAAAACATTTTTTAAAGAATATATGGATGTTTACAGTGCATGATCATATCATATATCCTGCAGTATCAGTATCGCAAAGCCCAATATTGTGATAATGATCAAAAAACGATATATCACACCAACCCTGTATTTAAACCCCTCATTCCATGGCAGGTGCTGCCAAGGTCCCTGGCCAAGTCGTGCGCCGTGGGCCTACGTGCTATTAGGTCAACGCATCTGCGGCGGGCTTTTTCTCGTCTCGTTAGCGATGCGTGGCCCAGACAGCGTGCCTGGCTCTCCCCAGGGAGCGAGCACGTTTTATCCACAGCGCAGTCCGCGCAGAGGAGGAGAGAGAAGATGAAACTGGATTTATGTGGGCAAGCAAACCCTGCCGCTTTGCCTCAGACCCAAGGCCGTTACATTCCTCACCGCTCATAGAGATAGAGAGGCCTTCTTTGGCAATGTTGATCACGCGGGGGGGTTTTCAGTCAGAAGTGACTGAGTTCATTCTGTCGGACTCACTGCTTTCCTGCGGCTCTTCATCGCTTTTGTGAACCTGGAGTGCCTGTCAGCCGCCAGCGCCGTGATGGAACTTGTATCGTTTGACCACTCGCTCAGACGCGGAGCGTGCGGTTGAAAAAAAAAACACCCACAGACATGAAGCACAAAAGAGTCATTTCAACCATCTCTGTAGTTAATGCAGTGTTATAATTAAGTCTTGAAATGAAATGTGTTTATAATATAGCTGCAAATGTGCACTTACATTTGCAGCTATATTACACACACACAGTTTGTTTTCGATACACTGTGTGTGTGTAATCTCGCTGGTTATCTTTTTCCCCTGGGGATTCGCCATGTGGCATTTAGGGATGGAGGCCAAGCTTGGAGTTCATGGATACCCCGCCCCTAAACAAATGCTATTGGTGGATGACAAAGTGGTGGTGACATCCCAGTCTCATATCTCTTCTGCTCCGCCCCTAGCCCCACCTCTAGCCCCGCCCCTAGCCCCCCCCCAAGTGCCACACATTTACCTTCCACTAAGAACGGAGGGAGAACATCTTCTATTACCATACGGCTCTTTTTTTTTTCTTTCTAGTGGCACAGTGTGTAGTCATTAGTCATGATTTTGTCGCCTGCTTCTCGGCGCCCCCCACCCCCACATGTCTGCTGATATGTGATGACGGATGCATATGTCCTGCCCCGCACTCCTTATCTGCCCTCGCCCGCTCCCCCCCCCCCCCCCCCCCCCCCACAGCCGGCGCACGGCAGAGCCCCCCCCCGCGACCGAACGCCGTCCTGTTTCACGATCAATCAGCCAGCGTCGCGGCCCTTCTCCTGACGCCCCCTCCGCCTCCTCCAGCATCATGTGTTTTCCCCTCGAGAAAAACAGTTTGAGACGGCCCTTGATAAAGTGAGATGTTTACTTCACGCCTCTTCACTAAGCTCCACCCCCCACACACACACACACACACACACACACTCACACCTCCCTGATCCGGGCTCCCGGCAGGTCGCTTATTAAAGAAGAGATCTCATCCAGGACTGCCGTAAACATGCATTAGCGCCCCATTCATTTTACCCTTCCCGTTTCAGAACCATCCGCTCTGAAAACTGGGATTATTAAGCACATTTGTCAAGATTACCTTCGCAAGGTTCTGATTAGATAAAGCGTTTCCAGAGTGCACAAACAAGTGAAGGTTGAGAACAGTTTAGACCTTGTAACCAGCTCTTTATTCATGATGTCATTGGTTGCTCAACTGTATAGAAACCACCAATGGTAGATTTAACTGTAATGAGGGCTTTTATACGTGATCTTTTTAGGTTAGTAATTGGCCGGTTTGGCCTGGAACTAGTATGGGCATTGAAGGAAATATGACTTTAGCAAGAAACAGATTTGTCCTAACAGAGAACTCCTGCAAACACCCCCAGGTTCAAATAGCCAATTTCCCTTGGCTGAAAATTGCAAAATTTGTACACTTTTCATCTTGTGGAATTTGTTGTGGTTCTCACGGGTTTTGGTGTGTTGTGAGGAACCGTCGCAGATATGTCAGATGTCGGGACACGCATGCTCACTGGGAAAAATCAGGCACGCGTCGCCTGCATCGCGAACCCTCTGTGTGTCCCGGCTCCTCCCAGCTCAGATAGTGGACACTCAGATAGTGGATGCTTAGCAGTGCCATACAGCCGAAAGAGGCTTGTCAGCTGTACAGTAAGCCCAGCAGTCCTACAGAACTGGAGACTGCCACAGTAGGTCTGTAAAGGGACCTGTCTTACCAGGTTGAGTGTAGACTTTTCCTTCTTTCAAATCTCAGATTATGAAAAAACCAAACCACTGACCTAACTGGGCTGCAGTAGCCAGATCCCAGGAAGCCAAACACGGAGCGTTCTTGTTCATTTACTGGTAGTGCTTCAGGGCTCTGACTTCTACTTGGTCATAACAAGCAAACACGCATGAGAGCGTTTGTTTACGCCTGTGACACGTCTGCCTGTGAGCACTGCTACCGAATCCATCTGTGACTCTGAGATGTATTAATATTTATCTGGGAAGGAATTCGGAGGTTTCTCCTGGTAACGAAGTTGGACGCGCACAGGGTATTCAGGGAGCCTGTCAGATTAGTGTGTGTCCATATGCTCTAATGCTGACTGGTGAGGGGATGGATCAGAGGGGAGATAAAGGCACTGAGATTGGTATGTTGTTATGGCCTTCAGCATAGAGCATATCCTCTTTAATCCACTGTTTGTGAGCCTGGCAGGCTGGAGAGGTTTGGAAATACGGAGGGGGAAAAAATGTTAAAAGTCCGCTCAGATGAAAAGGCACTAAACCCATGAGTCAGATTAAAAATGGAGCTATTAGTAGAGCAGGACCATGTCACAAATCTAGAGGGAATAAGAGATGGTTTTACTGGAAGTTCATTCCAAGTGCCTCAGAAGATACAAAAGCTGCTTTCAAAACGGATAAGCACTGACATGCATGTTTTTAAGAAGTTTTTTTTTTCTTTTACAGGAATAAACTGTAGTTTTCGCAGATCAGAAATGGAGGGTTATATTAGGCCTGCAAAATTACCGTCATATTGCAATTGAAACAGCAGTGTGTTTTGCAGTATATTATGATATGCCCTTGTTGTGACAGTTAAAAACTAAACTGAAATTTGCATTGATTCAATAAAACATTTTTTAAAGAATATATGGATGTTTACAGTGCATGATCATATCATATATCCTGCAGTATCAGTATCGCAAAGCCCAATATTGTGATAATGATCAAAAAACGATATATCACACCAACCCTGTATTTAAACCCCTCATTCCATGGCAGGTGCTGCCAAGGTCCCTGGCCAAGTCGTGCGCCGTGGGCCTACGTGCTATTAGGTCAACGCATCTGCGGCGGGCTTTTTCTCGTCTCGTTAGCGATGCGTGGCCCAGACAGCGTGCCTGGCTCTCCCCAGGGAGCGAGCACGTTTTATCCACAGCGCAGTCCGCGCAGAGGAGGAGAGAGAAGATGAAACTGGATTTATGTGGGCAAGCAAACCCTGCCGCTTTGCCTCAGACCCAAGGCCGTTACATTCCTCACCGCTCATAGAGATAGAGAGGCCTTCTTTGGCAATGTTGATCACGCGGGGGGGTTTTCAGTCAGAAGTGACTGAGTTCATTCTGTCGGACTCACTGCTTTCCTGCGGCTCTTCATCGCTTTTGTGAACCTGGAGTGCCTGTCAGCCGCCAGCGCCGTGATGGAACTTGTATCGTTTGACCACTCGCTCAGACGCGGAGCGTGCGGTTGAAAAAAAAAACACCCACAGACATGAAGCACAAAAGAGTCATTTCAACCATCTCTGTAGTTAATGCAGTGTTATAATTAAGTCTTGAAATGAAATGTGTTTATAAAAGTTCCTCATCTCTCTCTCTCTCTCTCTCTCTCTCTCTCTCTCTCTCTCTCTCTCTCTGTGTCTCTTTCTCTGTCTCTCTCTCTTTCTCTCTCACTCTCTTTTTCTCTCTCTCTCTCTCTCTTTCTCTCTCTCTCTCTCTCTCTCTCTCTGTCTCTTTCTCTGTCTCTCTCTGTTTCTCTCTCGCTCTCTTTTTCTCTCTCTTTCTCTCTGTCTCTTTCTCTCTCTCTCTCTCTCTCTCTCTCTCTCTCTCTCTCTCTCTCTCTCTCTCTCTCTCTCTCTCTCTCTCTCTCTCCCAGGACTGAGGGTGCGTGAGGTGATGATCAACGTCTCTCGGCAGCAGGTGGAGGACTTCCACGGGCCCGAGGACTTCTGGTGTCTGTGTGTGGCTTGGAGCCACCTGGGCACCTCCAAGAGCCGCAAGGCTAGCGTGCGCATCGCCTGTGAGTCCCGCCCTCAAACCAGGCCCCTCCCCCAAACCAGGCCCCTCCCCTCTAACTGGTCCACTTCCTCTCACTCAGACACACGTGGAACAGGAGAGGCTTTTTTTTTTTGGACTGTTTTTAAATACATTTGTTTCTCCTGGCCCAAAATGAAAAATTGCAAAAACGATGGGCTTAATTTTCAGCACTTCGGTCATGCCCGGCGGCCCTACGGCGATGCTCACAGACGTGTAGCGCGTAAGAAACGGCTCTGATGAGTCCATCTCT